>NC_064866.1:39546593-39846593 GCF_024139225.1 Suncus etruscus | reverse complement strand
ATACTATCTTTTCGACTTCTTCTAGATATGTTTTCTGATATTTAGACATTCAGAAAACATTATTCTGTGGATAAAAATGTTCTATAAGGTTTAATGTGCTTTATGAAAAATTATCAGACTGTGTGTATAAATCTTATAAAATAAACATATATTTAATCCCTAGTAGTTTCTTTTATGGATAGTTGGATGGTCACATCCTAGTCCTTAGAGTTATTTCCCTGACCCCTAACCTAGTAGCTTTTAGAGTTTTCACCAACTTTAGGAATCAAATAGCTTCTATTTTCAGCTCTATATTTTAGATATGATTTATATTCAATAAAGAAACTTTTCCAATTTTCCCTAACTACTTACAGAAATGGAACAGAACTCTAAATTCATTCATATCACTTCCTGTTAATCTAGCGCTTTCACCTGATGGTTTCTTCAGCAGATAAGGAAAAAAACTAAGGGACCTAAGGTTTCTAGGGCGACTATTCTCTATTTGGGACCTCATTTAACACTATCCATTAATAGTCTCACTTACTCTTCCAAATAGTATTCTTATCAGTATTCTATTCCACAGTTCAGAAAGAAGCAATGAGGAGAATTGAAGCATTTTCTCATTACAAATAAATAATAGAAGCCAAATTTGAATTCATGCCTATGTGTGACCCTCCACAGCACACATTGGCATACTACTAATAGCTGCTAGAGAAATCACATGGTGACTACAGGTAACACATTTCACTCACAGCAGGATGTACCTCCTTGCATATATATATCAACCCTCCTCAATGCAATATTACAAGGATGAATTGTCCTTGAAAAAGTACTGAATGCCAGTGGCCAGGGGCCAAAGTGAACCTTCAATTTGAGAAGATAGCAGAAAGAGCCAACTGGATAGCATTCACAATGATGTGGCTCAGAGACAAGGCAGAAGCAATTGGGCTTATTTAGTCTCTAAAGTGAGGCAAAGAGATGGACTGAATGGTAGTTTTCAGACAGAGCAAACGTTATTATGCTGAAGAATTTACTCAGCTGTTTCTTATTATCCTTAAGAATAACACCAAATGAATCTACATTAAGAAGCAAAACTAGAAAAAAATACAAAACTTCCTTTCTTTCTAACAGGAAAGGCAGGCATGGGGAAATGATGAAGTCTTGTTTGTAGAAGGATACCCGTCAATGTTTAGAAAAAATAGCAATAGCTTATGTCAGATTGTATAATACTGTTATAGTCCCTTCCCATATACTTTTCTAAAACCTAGAAATTTATCATTTTTCTTTTAAGAAGTATGTAAAATACAATAATAAATATAAGTAAATTAATCATTATTTTACAGATCTGTTATTCACTATCAAACAGAGAACACTTTTAAGTGGCTGCAAGAAGAGGCCTAGGGCTTCCCCACAGGAATTTTTGTTACCCAGACCAGTGGTTCTATGTAAAGTCCCTTTGGTGCTAAGATTTAACCTGGCCATCACAGTGTACAGTACTTCCAGGCCACACTTTGCTGCCTCTAAAATTCACTTTTAAAAATCATTTGATCATCTAGTACTAAGGATTGATTGAATCAGGATTAACTTCATAGAAAGCATGCATCTTTTTTTTTGGGGGGGGAGGGGTTTTGTCCACACCCAGCAGTGCTCAGGGGTTACTCTTATCTGCTCAAAAATACCTCCTGGCAGGCACAGAGGGACCATATGGGATGCCGGGATTCGAACCAACCACCTTAGGTCCTGGACCAGCTGCTTGCAAGGCAAATGCTGCTGTACTATCTCTCTGGCCCCGAAACCATGCATCTTAATCCCTTCACTGACTCTCCAGTCCCGAAATATCTGTTATTATTAAATACATCTGTATTGCTGATTCTTTTGAGTTTACTGCTCTATTTATTTATTTAATATTTAACACTGAAGTTGCTTTTATACATGACTTAATTATATGGTTTTATATTATTGGCCAAGGTTTGAGCCAATTAATCCCCTCCCTTACATTATTTTATTTGAATAGAGATATAACAGAAACCTTGACTATGATAAATATATGGAAAATGGGGAACCATCATTTTCTATTTATTCCACAGGGTAAACATGAGAATTGAAGTAGAGATAAAAATATTGGACTTCTAACTTTAAAAAGAGAGAAATATTGACAGAATAGATTCAAATAAAAGGAAATAATGATTATTGACCAAAGATTCTACTATGTTCCAGCTTCTTGGGTTTGATTTCTCCTAGAGGCTAGGTACTTTTCTGTCATGTATCCCAAAGTCATTTGTAATAAATTATTCTTTTGTTTAAACTAAATTGAGCTGTATTTCTATTTCATAAAGCTTAATAATGTTAACTATTACTCATAACAATTTGAGAGAATTACTATATTGTTCACTACTAACCATAGCACTTAACCTAATTAACCTTGTTTATTTTCATTGTGTATATGTACCACAACTTCTTTTTCTTTTTTCTTTTTTTGGTTTTTGGGTCACACCCAGCAGTGCTCAGGGGATACTCCTGGCTCTATGCTCAGAAATCGCTCCTGGCACGCTCAGGGGACCATATGGGATGTCGGGATTCGAACCACCATCCTTCTGTATGCAAGACAAATGCCTTACCTCCATGCTATCTCTCCGGCCCCATACCACAACTTCTTTAGCCACTCCACTGTTGTCGGGCATCTAGGCTGTTTCCACATTCTGGCAATTGTAAACAGAGCTCCAATGAACATATGAGTGGAGCGGGCATTTTTGTATTGTGTTTTTGTGTTCCTAGGGTCTATCCCTAGGAGTGGTATAGTTGGATCATATGGGGATTTAATTTTCAGCTTTTTGAGGATTTCCATTTTGTTTTCCATAAAGGCTGAACTAGGTGGCCTTCCCATCAGAGTGATTGAGAATATTTTTTTTTTATCCACAAGCCTGCCAGCACTGATTTTTGTTCTTTGTGATGTGTGCTAGTCTCTGTGGCATGATATGGTACCTCATTGTTGTTTTGATTTGCATCTCCCTGATGGTTAGGTATGTGGAGCATTTTTTCATGTGCCTTTTGGCCATTTGTATTTCTTCTTTGAGGAAGTATCTGTTCATTTCTTTTTCGCATATTTGATGGGGTTAGATGATTTTTTTCTTATTAAGTTGTCAGTTCTCCTATATCTTAGGAGGAATCACCGCTGTCCAAACAAGTGGAAGTAGAGATAAAGGAATGGGACTACATTAAACTGAGAAGTTTCTGCACCTCAAAGGCCACCCACAGAATGAAAGAAACTATTCACCCAATACCCATCAGATAAGGAGTTAATATCTAAGAAATATTCACACCTCTTTAAACAGAGCATCCTTTTCCATTTTAAAGATTTTTTTTAAAAAAAATAGTAAGATTCTCAGTTACTACAGTTAAAAAAGCAGGCTTGTTAGGCTAAGTTCCTGTTTTTATAGATCAAAAAAATAATATTAACATTCTATTATATCCAAATACACATTAAATGCTTTGGGGAAGCAAGCACTTTTCTAGGTTCTGAACTTTTATTTATATTTATCTTTTATTTAAATGCCATGGTTACCAAGTTGTTTATGACTAGGTTTCAGTCTTGCAATGCATACTACCCTTCACCCCTTCACTAATGCACATTTTTCATCACCCATGTCCCTGTTTCTCCCTCATCCTTCTCCCTATCTTCCTTTGGGACAGATCTTACTCCTCCCTCCCTCCTTCCCTTTCTTCCTCTCTCTCTCTCTCTTTCCCCCTTTTTCCATTTTAGTGTACTTTGACTGTGTGCTTTGACTATTATTAATGAAGACATACCATGCATATCACTTTATCCCCTTTCAGCACCAAATTCTTGTTCAGAGTTCAGAGTTCCAACTATTATTGTCATGGTGGTCCCTTGTCTACCATAGCAAGCTTCCTACCATGGACTGGTTTTCCTAACCCTTATCTCTATTGTTTCTGGATATTATTACCATACTATTTTTTTTATTTTTTGTATCCCACAAAGAGTGAGATTATTCTATATTTATCCTTCTCCCTATGTCTCATTTCACTCAGAACAATACTCTCCATATCCATCCATGCATAAGCAGATTTTATGACTTCACCTTTTGTTAATAGCCGTATAGTATTCCTTTGTGTAGATGTACCACAATTTTTTTAGCTACTCATCTGTCCTCAGGTACTTGGGATGTTTTTAGGTTCTGCCTCTCATAAACAGTTCTGCAATGAATATAGGAGTGCAGAGTGCTTTTCTGCATAGTGTTTATCCTTAGAAGTGGTATTGCTGAATCATATGAAAGCTTAATTTTCAGTATTTTGTTGACTATCTATATTTTTTCCCAATAAAGATTGGACCAGTCTTCATTCCCACCAGCATTGGTTGTTCCTATTCTTTGTGATTTGTGCCAGTCTCTGTGGTGTATTCTTTGATATCCCTGATTAGTGATGTGGAACATTTTTCATGTGCCTTTTGGCCATCTGTATTTTTTTTGAAGAAATATCTATTTCTTTCTTCTCATTGTTGGATGGGGATATATTTCTTTCTTGAAAAGCTCTACCAGTGTATTGCATATTTAGATATTAAGGGTTCTGAACACTTTAAAAAGTAAACAAACAAACAAACAAAAAGAGTTACCTATCATATATTTAACCTGTGTTTTGTTATGTCTTTCTTTTCCATCTTTATATATATATATATATATATATATATATATATATATATATATATATATTGTCCTGTTCTCTGGATATGGAAGTATTTTATTCAAACAACACAAAATCACTTCGATTATAGATATCACTATAAAATATATTTAAAAACTAGAAAAATTGTTCTGCTTCAACTTGAAAAATGAATATATTTTAAAACAATTGAAGTAATTCTGCCTTGCAACACTGTACACTTTTCAGGTCTATCAGTTATATATCAAAAACTATATTGGGTAGTTAGTTTCGTAGCCAGACAATTTTACATATCCAAAGACATGCTCCTACTATCTGATATATGATCAACATCTTCTACTACCAACCAAGTAATCAATCTACTTATTCCATCACCTCTTCTGTGGCAGTAACTATTATATTCTGTTGTCAGAGACCAGTGGTGTGTGTTGATTTGGTTTGGATTTTTTATTAGCTATATTTTTACATTTAACTAATGAGTAAAATTTTATAACATTTGTCTTTCTCCAGAAATATATTATTGAGCATAATTCCATAGTCTGTAAATGTTTTAAATGACAATATCCCATCTTTTTCTTAGATGAATAGTATTCTATTGAGTATTTACCATAACTTATCAATGGTTGTGATATTTGATTGTGTCTATATTTTGATTGTTAATAGTGCTTCAATGAGTATAAGGGTGCATGCATTTATGTCCAGAAAAATAATTACTAATTATCTAGTAATTGCATTTTTAATATGTTGAGGGAATTCCATATATCTTCTATTCTAGTTGCATACTTTATATCTTCATCAACTTCTCTTCTACTCATTCTCATCAATAATAACTATCTGGGGACATTTGGTCATAGTCATCCTAACTACTTTGAGCTGAACCTTTATTATGATTTTCATTTGTATTTTATTTATTTTAGCAATAATGAACATCCTTTCATGGATATATTGGCTATCTCTCATTTCAATGATGCCCATTTCTATTCTCTGATCATTTTAGTAGAGGTTTTTTTGTCATTAAAGAGTGGTATGTGTTATTTATTCTTTGTATGTATACCACTTGTTTGATACATATTTTGCAAAATCTCTTTCCATTCAATGGGCTTCTCCTTTGTTTTTATGGTGCCTATTTCTGTTCTCTTCTATATACCACATAAATTTTTATCTAGTCATTGCTTAAAGCCAATCTCTAATTTTTATAATAAATTATATAATAGTAGGAACATTTTGAAAATTTATAAACATTTATTATTTTCCAAGCAACAGTGACTTGCTAAAGTTAAGGATGAAATGAATTATAACAGAAATGCAGTAAAACTTGAATGTGTAGACTATTTCCTTCACTGAGTAAATTTTTATGCAGGAGAGGTATTGCTGGGTTGCTGAAGGTATTTCCTCACCTGATTATTTAAGTGGAGACAGAATAGAAATATATTACTATGCATTCTGTGGTAGGTAAAATGCTGGCTAGAGTTCACATTTATCATTTAACACTCACAATAGCACAATGATATAGACTTTTTTTTTTTTTTTTTGGTTTTAGGTTCACACCCGGCAGTGCTCAGGGATCATTCCTGGCTTTACGCTCAGAAATTGCTCCAGGTAGGATCAGTGGACCATATGGAATGCCTGGATTCAAACCACCATCCTTCTGCATGCAAGGCAAATGCCTTACCTCTATGCTATCTCTCTGGTCCCTGATGTAGACATTTTTATAAAAATAATTGATTAAATTCTTATAGAGAAGTAGCTGATGGAAACATAACTAATAAACGACAGAGCTAGAAGCCACATCTTTGTCTCCCAGATACTGAACTCACTTTGTCATGCTATCTACTACACTGGGAATTGTACTTTCCAAATATAAAACAGAGCCTTGGATCACTGGCACAATTCTCCAGACAATACAAGACCGATAAATATTTAGTAAGAGCCCATCTAAGGAATTTATCTGGTGCATAGTAAATAAAGCAGCTAGGACCAGGACTGTGGAAGTGACAACTTACAACCACTTGACCAGCTAGAAAAAGTCTCCAAACCCTTCAATGACATTGGATTTTCTTCTAAATTAGTTTTTGAATTAGGAACAAAATATAGGTGGAGCATTGGCTTATCTCTGAGACATCCCCAACCCTAATTCCACAAGCTATATTGCACACAGGGACAAATTATGGCCTTGTGAGTACCTGGCATGCTCTTCTAATGCTCATTATTCTACTAATTGTTTTATGCAACTGTTTTATGCTTCTAATGTATAAGGCAAACATGGAACAAGTGACTTGGAAGTAAACAAGTGTTCATTTGCTCCTGAAATGACATTAATTGTACCTGTCAAGAGATTTCCACTTGAAAAGATTTAAAAAGAAAACTAGAGGGTTAGTGGACATTTAGAACTCAGACTCTGAAAAGTTCAACTGTTATGTTCCTCTGGGAATTTTTACTCAGAGCACTTACCAGGATCAAGTGCCATAGGAGCCTAAGAAATGGAGATGTGCAGTGGGGTTTGAGAAGTTTATTTCTGGGGTAGGTGTCTTTAAAAATAAATACATCTTATTCTTTTAATCCTGTGCAGGAATTAATCCTTAATGTTAATGTTGTAAAGACAATATTCTAAAGACTGAAAGTATTTTTAAGATTATTTCATGCAGGGCCAGAGAGATAGCATGGAGGTAAGGTGTTTGCCTTGCATGCATTAGGATGGTGGTTCAAATCCTGGCATCCCACGTGTACCCCCGAGCCTGCCAGGAGCGATTTCTGAGTGTAGAGCCAGAAGTAACCCCTAAACACTGTCGGGTGTGACCCCAAAACAAAAACAAAAACAAAAAAAATAAGATTATTTCATGCAAAACCTGATCAATGCAATTGCAATATTAAACCAAATCTACTATATCTATCTACCTATCTATTTATTTATTTGGGGAGATCTGCTAATATTCTCGGGAGTGTACAGAACTTGTTTTCAGAAACTTTCTACTGAGGGGAAGCTCTGGGGGTGGTGTTTTGTGGCCTTACAAGGACATCATGATGCAGCTATTTCATTCTTAACTAGATGCTCCAGCCTTTGCTCATTTTGTGCTGTGACAATGAACCTCATTCTATCACAAACTTTCTCTGATTTCTCAGAGTTGAAGGATGGCATATTTTACTTGACAGCAGACATTCCTAGAATTGACAGGTCTGTTCTGAGCTGTATCTATGATTACCACTAAATATGCACCAGATAAATGGCGGGTTATATGACATTTAAATTTAAAACTGTTTTTAATTAAATAATTTTTATTTTGACCAAAGTGGATTACAAATCTTTCACAGTAATATTTTAGGCATATAGTGACATTGAATCAGGGGCATTCCCACCACCAGTGTTGTCCTCTCTCCACCTCTGTTCCTAGCATGCATCCTATTTCCCCTCCTTTGACCCCAGGGCTGCTAGTATAAGTAGTCCCCTTGTGTCTAGTTTGTTGTAGATTGGGTTTAAGTTCTGTTGTCGTTGGCTTTGGATTTGGTGTTTAAGTCTGATCATTTTTTATTTCTTTTTTTTTTTTTTTTGCATTTTTTTGGGCCACACCAGTTTGATGCTCAGGGGATACTCCTGGCTAAGCACTCAGAAATTGCCCCTGGCTTGGGGGGACCATATGGGATGCTGGGGATCGAACCGTAGTCCTTCCTTGGCTAGCGCTTGCAAGGCAGACACCTTACCTCTAGTGCCACCTCTCCGGCCCCTATTTTTTTATTTCTACTCAATGTTCATACACTTGTTTGGTCTTGATACTTTCCATTATTTCCCCCTCAATTTGTGAGGCAGAACAAGATGGTTCAAGTTATGTGGTTCTGTTTGGAGGGAAGAAAAAAGAAAGAGAAAAAAAAGGGGGGGATAAAACTCAAACAAGAAAGAAACAGGAGGAGTCCAAGAGGCTATAAAAATCAATTAAAGGAAGGGAAAAAGGAAGAAAAACATAAAAACCATACAAAAATTCAAACAAAAGAACCCGAAAAGCACCACAGCAATAAAGACAAGAACCAAACAATAACCATGGTCCTGAAATAAAAATAAAACAAAGCACACAAAAAAGGCAAAACAACAATAATAACAACATAACAAAAACTTAATTTGTGCTTTTTTTTTTTTTTTTTTGCATAGGCACAGTAAATATTGGGAACATTAGAAAGGGAATTCCCTTGCCCTAAGAGATAAAGGGTTTCTCCGCCCTTGAAGCATATTGTCATGGGAATAACTATAATCTCTGTACATTCTCTTTTTCTCTTCCCTAGATCCTTTTGTGCTGTTTGGGAAATTTTTGCTCAGTTGTAGATGATAAAACCAGGCCTCTGTAACTAGAGATCTTGTATTTGCACAGGTCATAGGATGGAGACTAGAGTGAAGTCTTTCTTTACGTTTCTAGAACTGTTTCTAACACTGTAATTTTAATCAGTCTTGTTTTTGTACCACTCCTAGTAAGAAACCTAGGATAGAGTATGTTTCAGTGGCAGTTGTCTCATCCAGACCTCTGGAATTAGAGATCTTGGTTGTTGTACAGGTTGTAGGCCAAAGCCTGGACTAAGGTCTTTTTTATTGGTCCCAGAATAAGTTCTGCCCAGTCATGGTTGTCACAGTTTTCTGTAGTTAGCGATCTTGGCTTTTGCACAGATCAAAGGATGACATGTCTTCTGATTTCATCTTATTGTTAGGTAGTGAGATAAGACAACTTGCTCTTAGACCTAGGTGTTGCCATTTCCTCATTGTCAGGATGTCACATCCAAACTGGCACATATTGATGTCTGAGCAGTATTAAGAATGTCCCAGAGGGAGTTTGGTTCCTGGAGCTGTTGCAGAGCACCTTATCAAATATGTCTGAGATTGTGGTTGAGGCTGGACGATTGCTGTCTCATCACATGGAGTCTAAATTAGGACCATTATGACATATGTTCAATTTGGGAGATGCCCCCGTATTGTAAAATGTATGAGTTCTTATCTCTAGAGATAAGACCTTGTTTCTGTATGTAAAATTTTCTCTCTTTTAGTATGCCTTTGCAAAAAGAAATGGTGCTATATTATATTGCTGGTGCATTTGGGGGTGAGAGTGTCAGGCTCCATAATCTCTGTTCTCTGATTTTAACCTGAGTTTTTATCCCAGGCAAGACTTTTTCTTTTAGGTTTTTGTACGAAGCAGAACAAAAACACGTGAAGTTAAGGAAAAGAAGAAGAAAAAAAAATAAATCAATATATACATATACACACACTCACATATATAAAGGAAAAGATAAATAAAAATAAGTGTAAAAAAGTAATTAAGGGAACGCAAGAGACTACCCTTCATTTGGGGATAAACAGGTTAAGAGGTAATATTATAGAGCTCTTCAACTTATACAGGAAGTATAGGCTTCCCCCTTGTCTTTTGAAGGAAAATTATAGTTGATTTGGGGTGTTTTAAGCATCTCTCAATTTTGTTGAGGATACACAGTGGATTTAGGGCACCAAGTGGTACCAGTGATAAATGGCGTATCCAGTTTTCAAAACCTGACTCAGTCTATTGAGTTATGTTTCCAGACCAATACACTTTAACTTAGACACATACAATTGCCAACTGCTACATGGAGAATGCTATGTATCACATATATCCTGCCTCATAGTTCTTTCTTTACTAATCACTAGAATTGCAAGCACCTTGCATCTTTGTGAGATCATGCAGTTCTTTTGTTATCTATGAAATGTGACCAGAAGTGATATATATATTTCTTTTAATTTGGACAGTATAATATGAGTAATTCTCTAATGTTTCTCTAGCTTTTGATATAATAAACTTTTAAGTATTGAGACATTGGATTCTCTATCAGCCTGGTCCATTTTTTTTAATCTGTGGGATAATTTCCTCTTTTATCAATATTCATCAAATTTGAAGCATGCTTAGAATAGGTGCTTTCTTATTTCACTTATATTTCATGAATGTTTATAATTATGACATAATATATCTTATCCTAAAGTAGCATTCATTAACACAAAAAGGATAGGACTAGACCCCGAGAGATAGAACAACAGTAAGACATTTGCCTTGCACACGGCTGACCCAGGGCAGACCTGAATTCAATTTCCGGATTCCCATTTGGTCCCCTGAGCCTGCCAAGGGCAATTTTTGAGCACAGAGCCAGGATCAACCCCTGAGCACCGCCAGATGTGGCCAAAAAACAAACAAAAAATGCACAGGACTTAAAGTCAGTAAATAAAGCATGAATTACTAAAGGAAAAAATACATTTTTTTGGAAAAATTTCTTCCCAAAGATCATTATTCATCTGAATTTTTTCTAGCCAAATTAGCTTACTTTCCCACTATATGGGTTACTCAAAGGTCAGAACCATAGTATGGGTCTAATAATGTTTGACACTAATAAATAACCAATTAAAACCATGTTTCCCAAGAAACCAAATGGAAAATATTTTCTTATTAGTGTGGGTTTATTGTTCTTTTTAACTTTTTATACTAGAGCTCTTTCCTCTCTGAGTTCTGGTACAAGACATAAGCCCTTCCCAACTCTCATTACCTGACCCTCACATACCAGTTTTCTCTCATTTAAAATCATTTCTTAGAGCTCATTGCAGATGAAAATTGAAAGCATATTAAAAATCATTTTATGGTACAACAGGATACAGAAAAATAGTAAACACAATTACCAAGTTCCTATATCTGCCAAGCTTTTGTCTCTATTTCTTTGTTCTACCAAGAGGGAAATGTCATGGCCCCTATTATTTCTACAAGAAAGTTAGAAACTCACTGCATTTAAGTGATTGCACAAGGTGAGAGAAATAACTCGCAGCTGAACTAATATTTCTCTTGATTTGATTTCAGAATCTGTATTGTCAGAATTAATATTCCAATTTCAAATTTCACCTCTATCAGTTATATTCAGTAATAAGAGTTCATTAAGCCATGAATTAATGGTTCATACATTATTTAAATTTTATATTTTATATAGTGTGACTCACTTCCACTGTTTTGACCTTTTATTTAATCTCTGCGAGCTTCCCTTGCATTAAATTCTTGTGTAGATTCTACTTTTAAGAGACTAATAGCTGGCTCTGTAACTATGGTGAGAGTTTAGTTTCTTAAGTATTTACTCTCTTGAAACATGGTCATTCCCTTTAGTACAATTGGAAAGAGAGGGATTGACATCATTGCTATCATAGGGTAATAGCAATATTAAGTGTGATAATGGATAAAAAACATGGTGGAATTTCATTGAACTGGTATTAACATGTGATAGTAATAGATGATACAACTACTCAGGCATTAAAGGTATTGGGAAAAAAAAGAAAACAAAAGTTTGTCTTTAGTGACTTTGTTACATAAAATTTTAGAGCAAAACTATGACTCAAAAACCAGTCTTCTCCTTTTGTCTCCATAGCTCTACCTCAACTTTACGAGCTAGATTCTTGACATGAGTAGGCTGTAGAATTTTTTGTTGTGGTATTTTGCAAAGTACAGAGAGAGCTATGTAAAATAAGATAGTGTAATTATAAAAAATACTGACAAGGGTTATTTAATCAGAAACAACTATTACTAAAGGAGAAAAGGATGGAATAATCTAGTTACCTAGTAAAATCAAACAAACCTTTAATTCTGAGTTCTGCAAATGACAAATTTAGATAGCCAGTGTCTTTATCTTAAGGTAAAGTAAAGCCACAGGATATTATTGTATAAAATTTCTTGCATATATTTTGCAAAATTTTTGCAGGAACTGAGAGCATTAACCAGCGTTACCATACATGAAAAAATATCCAATATGGTTAATAATACACATTACAATTCTAGCTAAATGTCAGCCCCAACTCTTGGTAATGGAAAGCTAGGTAATTAGAGAAGAAGTTTGGAGATAGCAGTCCTAGCTCTATGATGCTTAGTGATGTGCAACTTTTTTTCTAGTTTGCAGTGGTACATTAGTGAGTTTGTTATTGTAACAGAAAATGACCATTGTCATAAGTGCCATTGTCAGTAAGAACCACATTCTCAATCACTTTGCACAATAATTTGATATGAATTATTAATGCCAATTTTCCTACTCTTCATACCTTTATTTTATTTTTTATTCTTGACATCCTCCTTAGTTCTTCATCTTACTTTGTCTACTTTCTTTATGTTCAGTCTCAGTGTATGTACCCAACCTTTAAATCACCGAATAAACTCCATATCATTATGAACCTTCTCCAAGCAAAAAGGATGTTTTTTCCTTCTTTGAGTTTATAATCTTTTAAATGCTCATACATTATATCACTTAGCTGTCTTTATATTCCTATAGTTTAAAAAGAACATTTTTCAAAATAAACAAATAAATTGAGCCACTTTACTTTACACGTTCCAAACACAATTTTATTTTGGGAGAGATAAAAATATGATGAGAGGGGCTGGAGAGATAGCACAGTGGTAGGGGGTTTGCCTTACATGCGATCGACCCGGGTAAGGACCTGGGTTAAATTCCCAGCATCTCATATGGTCCCCCCAAACCTGCTAGGAGTAACCCCTGAGTACCACTGGGTGTGCCCCCAAAACAAACAAAAAAGAAATTTGAAGACAAATAATAGCTAGTAAACCCCTTGTTGAAAATTTGTATAAATAATTCTATGCATGCAAATTTGTATTTATATACATATACATATTTGTGTATATGTATATATGTCTTAATAAGTTTGTGTACAATCTAAGGTTTCTGAAGGATGCTATAGCGCTTCAATATTGAATTACATATCTAATATGTCTTTGAAAACTATTTAGATAGGATGAATTTTATTTATTTAGATGAAAATTATTTAAATAAAATGAAACCTATTTATATAAGACAGATGGAGCCCACTTAGATTTCAGGAATCATCCTGGCATTTCTAGAGAAATGTGGTGTATAGAGCAAGAGGACCCCAGTCAGAGTTGTATTCTCTGACTTTGTCATTAAATTTTCAGAGACTGAGTATTGCTAGGAATGGACTCCCAAGCCACTGACCATCTCTTGAAAGAGAGAGAGAGAGTGAGAGAGAAAGAAAGAAAGAAAGAAAGAGAAAGAAAGAAAGAAAGAAAGAAAGAAAGAAAGAAGAAAGAAAAAATAAAGAAGGAAAGAAAGAAGAAAGAAAGAAAGAAGAAAGAAAGAAAGAAAGAAAGAAAGAAAGAAAGAAAGAGAAAGAAAGAAGAAGGAAGGAAGGAAGAAGGAAGGAAGGAAGGAAGGAAGAAGAAAGAAAGAAGAAAGAAAGAAGAAAGAAAGAAGAAAAAAGAAAGAAAGAAAGAAAGAAGAAAAGAAAAAAGAAAGAAAGAAAGAAAGAAGAAAGAAAGAAAGAAAGAAAGAAAGAAGAAAGAAAGGAAAGGAAGGAAGGAAGGAAGGAAGGAAGGAGGAAGGAAGGAAGAGAAGAAAGAAAGAAAGAAAAAGAAAAGAAAGAAAGAAAGAAAGAAGAAAGAAAGAAAGAAGAAAAAGAAGAAGGAAAAGAAGAAAGAAAGAAAGAAAGAAAGAAAGAAAGAAAGAAAAGAAAGAAAGAAAGAAAGAAAGAAAGAAAGAAAGGAAGAAGAAGAAGGAAGAAGAAAGAAGGAAAGAAAGAAGGAAAGAAAGAAAGAAAGAGAAAGAAAGAAAGAAAAGAAAGAAAGAAAGAAAAAGAAAGAAGAGAGAGGAGAAAGAAAGAAGAAAGAAAGAGAGAAAGAAAGAAAAGAAAGAAAGAAAGAAAGAAAGAAAGAAAGAAAGAAAGAAAGAAAGAAAGAAAAAAGAAGAAAGAGAAAAGAAAGAAAGAAGAAAGAAAGAAGAAAGAAAGAAAGAAAAAGAAAAGAGAAAGCTGGGTTAGAAAGAAAAAATCAGAGTCTAAAAATGTGGGATATCATGACAAGAGTGATATTTCATATCTGGAAGCCATTGTGGTGAAATAAAGGAGGTATTGGGCAAATTCAGATACTAATAAAATAAAATTTGTTTTAAAAGTGGAAATATTAATGCTTGAAATCAGAAAACTACTAATAATATCAAGACTTTTCTCTAGTATTTGAGACATCCATTCTCTTTATCAGAACTTCAGCACTCAGCAATGACTCAAGAGGAAGCATTTAGAAACAAATACTTTCTTTCAAACAACTAATGTTTTAGAAATGAGTGGAAAATACTGTGAAAAATTGTTGTTAAGGTGTTGATAGTATTTCAATTATTTGAAGAAATGTTGAAACTTGAAAATAGGCTAGGGCTATTTTCACCAAACATAAGCTTTGAGTTCAGAAAGTCATTGTTGAAAATATGCTTTATTTCTTCACATAAAATTACCTACATCCTCAAAAGAGACTTCCCTTAACACTAAGAAGACTTGACAACAACAACGACCTGCTTACAGGACAGGGTTCTCTGCATTGCCCTTTAATTGTGAGGTGAAAGGAGAGGACGCTCTGCACCATCCTGACTGCAATGTAGGATATACAGATTCCAGGATCTTTAATACAGAAACATGATACCAACAACAGAGACTGTGTGAAAAATAAAAGTATTGGCACTACAGAAAATGACCTGGATTGGACAACCTAGTTTGCCTGGAGCCTAGAGTAGGTCTTATGCCAGGAAACCTCAGGGGTAGGGTTCCTTGTATTTAGACCAAGGCTTTTCCTTTCCAAGTCCCTCAGATTTTGGTGGGCCTATGCAAACAATAATTGCCACTCTAACACCGTTTTACTGTGCTCCTTTGACTCTAATCCTTAAGAAAAACAACCCACTTAAACTTTTGAGGTTAATTTAAACTAATATGCATGTGCATGGAAATGTAAAAAAGTACTTTGCCTTCAATGTTTAAGGAGTTACATAAGTTTTACAGCTTTAGATTGCTTTGTGTGCTGCTAAAAATTATTATGTACTACAATCTGGGGACTTGAGAGACAAAGTAATTGTACATGGGTTCTGTTTTATTTTTCTTAATGTTCTTTGGCTGAAAGTTCAAAGTTAAGATATCAGCAATGGGCCTACTGAAAATTCTGTTTATGGGTGTTTGTCCTTTCACTGTAACTTTACCTTGTCCTCTTTCTTTGCATCTTTGTTCTCATAAATGAAATAAAAAATTAATAAATTCTTAAAAAATTCCCTACATCTAGAAAATATATCAAAATAGTAAACACGTCCTTAAAAATAGAACATTAAATGCTATTTAGATGAATTGTTTGAGGACTACATAAGATAATTGAACTGAATCAATTTGCCTGTATGCAAAATATATACAACATAATTATTAACTCCTATTGATTGTTATCGCAAGTGCAAATTATTTATTCTAAAATGTGATTTTTTTGTGTCTTGTTCTTTTATTAATCTGCATTAACAAAAACTGGTAGGCAGATTTCTCCATTTGGTAAATAGAACTGTTCTCTATTTAAAAACAGTCCTCTGGTAAATAGAAAGCTATTTTATGTGCCCCAAAATGTTATTGTCATTATACATTCTCTAGTAACTAATAATTAAGTGTTGCATTTAAATGATCTCATAGGCTGTTCCTTGTACTAATAATTTCACAAATACATTATCAATTAATCATCTCAAAAGAAATGGGGCCAGAGTGATGGCACAGCGGTAGGGCATTTGCCTTGCGGGTTAGGTCACCGCCATCCAATATGGTACCCGAGTCAGGAGCAATTTCTGAGCACATAATCAAGAGTAACCCCTGAGCATCACCGTGTGTGGTCCAAACCAAACCAAAATGGTTAAAGAAACTGTGGTACATATATACAATGGAATATTATGCAGCTGTCAGGAGAGATGAAGTCATGAAATTTTCCCATACATGGATGTACATGGAATCTATTATGCTGAGTGAAATAAGTCAGAGAGAGAGAGAGAAAGACACAGTATGGTCTCACTCATCTATGAGTTTTAAGAAAAATGAAAGACATTCCTCAACAATTTTCAGAGACAAAAGAGAGGAAGGCTGGACATTAGAGCCCACCTCATGAACCTCACCACAAAGAGTGATGAGTTTAGTTAGAAAAATAACTACGTTGAGAACTATCCTAACAATGAGAATATATGAGGAAAATAGAAAGCCTGTCTAGAGAGTGCAGGGGGGCAGGAGGGGAAGAGGGACATTTGGGACATTGGTGATGGGAATGTTGCACTGGTGATGGGGGGGGGTGTCATCTTATATGATTGAAACCCAACCACAATCATGTTTGTAACCAAGGTGTTTAAATAAAAAATACTTTAAAAAATGAATTCTACAATTACTGAAAATGTTTCCATTTATTATATTTATACATTCTTCCATCATTGTTATTAAAATAAAATACTCAGAAACATATTTGTGTTTATTCCATTTTTCTAAATCATTAATGATGTTTGTTAAATCTGGTATGAATATGGTGCTTTCTTTATTTCTTACCCTAGTACATATAAGAATATTTCACTCAGTCAATGGTACACTAAATCTAGCTCATAAATTGCATAAATCCATTATTACCATCAGCTTGAAGTTGGTCATGGTGAGAATATTTTCACCACAAATATCAGTTAACTTCACTAATTTAGTCACCTCTCACTGAATTAAAAATCTAGTTTTTTAATTAACAAATTATTTATAAATAAACCGCTGAAAAATTGAATGGCGAATAAATACCCCATCAACTAATCATTTTTTTCTCAATTGAGCATCTTAAATCTGACACAGCCATGTCAATTACGAAAATATCTACAAAATTAATAGCCTGAGAAAGTTCCTTTTGAAATATATTAAAATTATTCATTTTGTTAGTGGTAAGAAATCCATTCATTTAAATAACAAAATTTATTAATATATAAATAACCATACTTTGAAGATTTGAATGTTTTGCATGCCTGCTTGTATAATGGATTTAGCAAAATTCATACTATAAGCTTACTCAGTCACATGGTTCTCTCATCAGAAATATCCTAATATTTCCATGCTGAAGGGGATTTGGGAAAGTTAATACTTCTGAGATTTTCAAACCCTCAGCATGGGTTTTCAAATGTGCAAACATTTAATTAACAACTATTTTAAATGATATTATAAAATATTAAGAAAATTATATATTTGTGTCAGAGAGGAAGATAATTGTCTTTAGACTTGGAAAGTTGGATACTTTCCAGAATAAGAAGCTCTCCTTTTTCTCTTTTAATTGAAGTATTGTGATTTACAAAACAGTAATGAGTTTCATGAATAAATCATTTCCCAAACCACACCCACTACTGGGGACGGGGAGGGGGGGGGGGTTGGGGAGTGTTTCAAAAGTCCCTTCTTTTCAACCTCCACCACCCAATCCTCCTCAATTGATACTGTTCTTGAGAACTATCGGAGTAAATTTTTTTGTTTGTTTCTTTAAAAAATTACATATGCATTTCCTGTCTTGAAAGAAGAAAATTTGCATTACTTAAGCTTCTATTATTAGTAGTTACTTTACATAACTACTTAACCCTTTTACAGCCTTTCAAAGTATTATTATATAAGATCATTGAAATTCAGAACAGTTCATTAACATACAGTGGTAAAATTAATTTAACAGAGTAAGCAGTAAGAGATGTTAAGATTGACAGAAATGGAAAATAGAAATATGATATGATATAGGAAAAACAGATAATGGATAGATAAGTGGGTGTATCTTTGAGTCTTGAGATACAAAAAGAAAAACTAATTGCATTAGTTACTAACATTCCCTATGTTTAAGGCAGTGTTGTCATGTTTTACTTATACCATTGTAGAGAACGGGTCATAGTGGCTCAGAAAGGTCAAATAAATTTCCTAAAATCAAAGAATAAATGATTATAAGATTATACATTGAAAACTAAATCTTTCTATTCCCACAGTACTGAAAAGACATAAATACAAAGAAGGACACTCTATTACATGATGAATTTGCCTATTTACTTGAATTTTCTGTTCTTCTGCCTCCAAAGGTAAATAAGAAAATACTTCTACGTGACTGATCGGTGCAATCCCATTGCATTACAAAGAAAATAGATCACTGTATACATGCAATAAGCAATTACAAATAAAAATATGAAACAAGACTATAAAAATTTACACCATCACATTCAGCAGCATTTTACTTAAATGCAATCTGCATGCAGTAATCATAGTGAATTAAAGATCAGTGAGTTCCACTGAGTCAAGAGAACTGAAATGTCTGACTATTGAGCAAGACTAGACAAAAATAAGTGCCCAACAGAATGCAGTTTGGCCAAAATTCCTTGAGAGCTCATCACTGACAATGAAAATCTTATCCTAAACCATGAGTTTTCATCACAGTGAGAGGGACAAGACCTGAAGGTTTATCCGCTTCCTTTATTGACTGTGTGACATTTATTGATTCATAGAAAGGAAAGAGAAGATAGGCCGTTAAGACCTTGATTCTGGGAAATAGATCAAGAGGGAGTTACATTCTTGTAGTCAAGCATCTTGTGCAAAAGGACAAAGTCTGGTCATATGAATCATTATCTCTGAGCAAGCAGGTATGGAAAATGAAAGAGAACGAGGCACAAAAAAGAGAGGGAGACATTTATTGACTCATAACTACATAAGATACTGTTATTATAATTAGTTTATTTATTTATTTACTTTTTTGGCCACACCCGGCGGTGCTCAGGGGTTACTCCTGGCTGTCTGCTCAGAAATAGCTCCTGGCAGGCACGGGGGACCATATGGGACACCGGGATTCGAACCAACCACCTTTGGTCCTGGATCGGCTGCTTGCAAGGCAAACGCCGCTGTGCTATCTCTCTGGGCCCTATAATTAGTTTATTTGACAACCATAAAAATACATTATTTAGATTTTATTATCTCAATTGTACATACAGAATATTTAAGTTCAAAGAATGATTCAATCACATAGCTATTATGAATAAAATAAAATAAATAAATAAATTGCACTCAAAAGAGTGCAATTGGGTTCAAAGAAGGGCACTAAAGTTCCCAATTATAAGAGAATTAGTTATTATTTATGATCACTATCAACATAATAGTGTATAATTAATTTACCTGTAAGACTCAGGCTATTATAAAGTTGGTTTGAAATTTCTCTTTTTGGTAAGAAATCTGAGACAAACAGGGCTTTACTAGTTTTTTTTAAAGCCATACTTTAAAAAAATGTTCTCAAAACTTAAAAGCTTATTTCCTGGATTCCAAAACTATGTACATTTTTTCTTCATTGAACTCCCACGGTGCACATAATCTATTTTAACAGGATAATTTTCATGTAGATCATAGCACTACATTTGAAATTGAGAATACTTCTAGAAACTTAGAGCACATAAAGTCAATGCCCTTGCCATATACATGATCTTAAAGTATTTTTATTTTTATTATTTATAATACCATGATTTTCTCCATAACAACACTCTCTAAGTTTTAGATTTGATTGAGTGCGAAAAGATTAAAGCCACTTAGAAAAAAAAGCTATGACTTGAAAGGGCTGAGCAACTATGTTTTACAATTTTATAATTTTGAAAGACTCTGGCATTTCCGAAATGCCAAAAATGTAAGATTTATAAAGACTAACCAACCTAAAGCATTAAAAATTTAGAAAACATGGAAGAGATATATGGTTTATGGTTGTAGGATTTGAAAGGGTAGGACAGTAGGAATCTCATTCTCCATGATATTATTATTAATGACACTTTTGACATCCGTCTTTGGGAAGCTTGATTATAAAAATCATTGTACTCACATGTTATGTACAAACCAGGCTCTTAACAGAATACAAGTGTTTTGCCTGCTTTCCAGTTTATATTTGTTGTATTGTTATATTATATTTGTTATATTTAAAGTTACCCTTCTACCCACATCCATTAAATGGTTGAACTGGGATCCAAACTCAACCCTACCTGATATCAAAGTTCTGTGCTCAAAATGCACACCTAAATTTAACATTTAAGTATTATTTGTATGGATATGCACAGTAATATAATATAACAATTGAGTTATTAAAAGAGAGATGTGCATATTTATTGAGTGCAATGAAATTAACTATAAAAAGACAAGCTCACATAAAAAATCGATTCTGTACATCAATTTTGCAACTCTGTGTCAGTATGATAGGATAAAATGAGCATATAGTTATATTTTTTATCTTCTAGTTTCTTTCATTTTTTTTTTTTTTGTGCAGCACACCTGGCAGCACCTAGGGATTAGTCCTGGCTGTGCACTCAAAATCACTCCTGGAAGGCTCGGGGGACCGTATGGAATATGACCATATGCTGATCATATGGCTAGCAACATGCAAGGAAAATGCCCTACCTGTTGTGCTGTTGGTCTGGCCCCACAACTAATTTCCTAACTGTTATTCAAAATACACTCAAACGTTTTTTGAGAGCAAGATACATGAAGTGGGGAAAATGTCAACTCTTTTGGAATAAATAAGATATTGGACAGGAGAGATAGTGGAGAGAGAGTGAGACTTGCACTTGGACCAACCAAGTTTGATCCCCAGCATCTTCTAGGGTTCCCAGAATTACTTAGGAGTAATTCCTGAGTGCAGAGCCAGGAGTAAGTACTGATCTTTGCCAATGTGTCTCCAAAACAAAAATAGATAAAATTTTAAAACAATAAAATTCATCTGTTCACTGTCTTTGTTTCTGCCTTTTCTAATAAGTCGAATTATAATAAATCTAGAAACCTGAGTAAAGATTACAATAACATACTTCATCTTATACCTCCCAAGTGGCATCTATCTATGCATCAATTGTATTTATGTAAAATCACTGACAAAATGTTAATTAGGGATATATTAAGTGCCAGGTCCTGTTCTAGATGCCAAGAGTAAATGGGGAGCCTAGTTAGAGTTCCCGTTTTGCTCTCAACATCCTACCTGTAGGAACGCCATATGACCAAAACAAGTTTCTGTTTTAATTCAGGCTAACCAAATTCACAGGAGAGAAAGTCCAAATCGCACATAATTCTGTTTAATGAGACAGCATGAACTGTGACATGAAAGGTAGGAGAAGTGCATAATTTTCTTGAGTTGTAAATGACAAATGGACAATGAGGCCTGCTGCTTTGACACAGGAATGCAAAGAATAGAAAGAGATGCGCGCGCAGTTTTTGCAGCATTGTTCTGAGTTTTCACTTCGGGATCAGGACAGTTGAGTATGCAAGATGGTGTGATCAAAAAAAAGAAAACTGATAAATTAGATACAGACCAGGGGAGACGGTTAATTACATAGTACATGCTTCTTATGTGGTAAACGCTAGGTATGATACAAGGATAAAAGAAATAAATAAAACGTAAGAGAAACAGCAAGTTTTATAAGTAAATAGACAATGTGTGTATTGAAATTATGGACATGATGGGTACATGTGGTTTGCACTACTGTTAATGAAGGGGGGCCATGCATGCCCTTTTTATAGTAGACTTTTCTCTAACTGCACTCTCTGTTCTTGTGGCAAGCTTCCTACCAAGGACTAGTCCTTCTAATCCTCACTCTATTGTTTCTAGACATTATCACCACTGTCTTTCATTTTTCTTATATCCCACAGATGATTGGTATCATCCTCTTCCTCTGACTCATTTCTCCTTATCTATCCCTATATAATCAAAGTTCATGATTTTGTTTTTCTAATGGCTGCATTGTATTCCATTTTGTAGCTGTGCCACAATTACTTTAGCCATTTATCTTTTGATGGGCACCTTGCTTGCTTCCAGATTCTGTCTATAGTCAACAACGTTGGGATGAATTTAAGAGAACAGAGGAAATTATTGTGTTCCTGGGACATAACTCAAGAAGTGGTATTGCTTGACCACAAGGAAGCTCAATTTCCAGTTTTGTAAAGAATATTTCAGAGACACTTTCGCTTTTGCATCCACACAAGTATTTGTTTTAGTGATGTGTGCTAGTCTCGGTGGTAAAAGATCAGACCTTGTTGTTTTGATTTGCATCTTCCTGATGATTAGTGATGTGAAGCATTTATTAATGTGCCTTTTGACCATAGGTATTTCTTCAATGAGTAATTTATGTTTATTTCTTCTCCCTATTTTTGATGGGGTTAGATTTTTTTCTTGTTAAGTTCTTCAAGTGCTTTTTATATTTTATATATTGACCCTTTTTAAAATGGATATTGGGTAAATAATTTTCTCATTTCTTGAATAGTCTTTGTATCCAGTCACTGTTTTCATTGAAATGTAGAAGCTTCTCAGTTTAATTTAGTCCCTTATGCTGATCTTTATTTCCCCTTGCTTGGACAGTGGGATTTTTTCCTTGAAGATGACTTTAGTCTAAATGTCATGGAGTGCTTTGCTTATGTTTTTCTTATGTAACTTATGGTTTCAGGTATGATATGAAGCTCTTTAATCCATTTTGATTTGACCTTTTTGCATGATGTTAACGAAAGGTCAGAGTTTACTTTTTAGCATGTAGTTGACAAGTTTTTCCAGAACCACTTGTTAAAGAGGCTTTCCTTGCTCTACTTTGTATTACTTGCCCCTTTAGCAAAGATTAATTGGTTATGTACCTGAAGGTCAGTCTCAGAAAACACAAGTCTATTTCACTTATTTGAGGCTCTTTGTTCCAATACCATGGTGTTTTAATGACTATGGTTTTAAGTAGAATTTAAAGTTGGAGAAAGTGATGCCTCCCATCATCTTTTCCCCATTAATTGTTCCAAATAAATTTCAGGAATGTTAGATCCACTTCTTTGAAATATTACATAGGTATCCTTAGAGGGATTGCATTAAAATTGTACAATGCTTTGTGAACTATTGTCAGATTAATATGATAATCCTCCCAAACCATGAGCAGGGTATATATTTCCATTTCTTTATACCCTCTTTTACTTCTTGTGACAGTGTTTCATAGGTTTTTTTTGTTTGTTTTTTGTTTGTTTTTTTTGTATAGGTCTACTACCTCTTTACTTAAGTTGACTCCAAGGTACTTGACTTTATTAGGCACAATTGTAAATTCAGTTGTATCACCCCCACTCTCTATTAGAAATCTCATCAGAAGAGTCAGAGTGATAGGATAGAAGTAGAGTGCCTAGGATGAATTTCAGTTAGATACCCCAGTGTCCCATATGGTTCCCCCAAGCCAGGGGCAATTTCTGAGCACATAGCCAGGAGTAATCACTGAGCATCACCAGGTGTGGCCCCCAAAACAAACAAATTAAAGAAATCTCATTAGAAGGCCCATTGAGAAGTATTTCCTCAGCATGAATGGCTGACCAAGATTTTTGATAGTGAAGGTGATATTTCTTATGCTTAGTAACAAACATTTTTCTGGCCTAAATATGAATCTCCCTTCTGCTGTATTAAGTGTATATATATTTGTGCTTTTTACTTTCAAACATAAGAGTTTTACAGACAAATATAGCCTTGATTCAATTTCTCTTTACCTAAAAAACTCAGCACCAAAGGTATCTAAACAACTTCTATTCCTTTGTCTTCTAAATGCCCTTGCACTTTTAAACAGAAAGGAATGGTATGCTTTGGGGGACATCTCTAAAAAGACTTTGAGTTCTTACTAATTTTCATCTCAGAATATATCCATCCAAAAGGTTTGAACAGGATATAACATTGGGATGTTGAGAACTTTTATCTATTTACATTCATTTCAGATAAGTTTGTCTCTTTTATTTGCCCCTAATACAAAAACCTCTTCCCTCAGAAATAGGATGCTTATAGGGAAACCCAGCTTCTTGAAAAATCCCCCAATCTATATCAGTGCTGACATCCAGGAACTAGCCAGACAGGAACTGCTTTGAGATGGACTCTTACTTGAAATGTATTTATCAGATCTTGCCCCCTAAGGCCAGATGAACTTTTTTTTTTCAGGGGAGAGCACGAACGCAGTCCCCCACTACCACAAATTATGCAGTTGAGTTTCCCACATTTGGGGAAATCGCAGGGGTCAGCATATCCGGATAAGGCTCACCCTGGGAAAACCACCTTCGTGATCATGGTATCTCCCCTGCCAGGTAAGTACATTTTTGTAGATCAAACTATGTATACTGATAAAGCCTCCATTTACAAGATAGATATGTAGTACAAAACAAATGTGAACATTCTTTTCATACCTGTGACTGGCAAAATCCCCCATGTATACCCTTTATTTTTCACATTAAAATTAGAAGACATTATTCTCCAGCATAATCTTGTGTGGTCTCTCATTTCTCCATATTTCACCATCCATGCACCCACTCTCCTAGAGGAACTCAAAGTTCTATATTATAACTGGATCAAAGCAAGCCACAATTTTATAATGTCATTTTTTCTCTTTCATTATTTGTATGTAAAAAATAACGTGGATATTTTTGTGTTAATTGTGAGCCTGCCACTCTACTATATAAATCTATTGTTTTTAGAAACTTTTTAGTAAGATCATTAGGATTTTCTAAAGATAGAGTCATGTCATCTGCAAACAGTGAGGGTTGTCATATCTGGATGTCCATGATATTTTTTTCTTGCCTGATTGCTATAGAAATTACTTCTAGTACTACAATAAATAGAAGTGGCAAGAGGAGAACACCTTTCCTTGTTTCTTATGTTAGAGGAAAGTCTTATAGATTTTTCAAATTCAACATAGTATTTGCTATAGACTAGTCATAAGTGGCCTTGATTATATCGAGAAAATTTTCTTCCTTTCCCACCTACTGAGAGTTTTTATCATGAATGTGAGTTGCAGCTTGTCAAATGCTCTCTGCATTTATTAATATAATCATATGATTTTTATTTTTCATTTTGTTGATGTAGTATATTATGTTGATTGACTTGCATATGTTAAATTATCCTTGCCTCTCGAGAATAAATCTTACTTGGTCATGATGTAAGACCTTCTTGATGAGACGTTGGATTCTATTTGTTAGATTTTTGTTGAGGATCTTTGAAACTGTGTTCAACAAGAATATTGGCCTGTAATTCTCTTTTCCACATCTCTGTCTGCTTTCGGTATCATGGTGATATTAGCTTCATGTTTCTTCAGTTTATTGGAAGAGCCTGAAAAGATTGACAGAAGGTCCTGTTAAAATGTTTGAAAGAATCCACTATTGAATTCATCTAAGCCTGGACTTTTATTTTTGAGGAGCCATTTTTTTTAAGTATCTTTTTTAAAGCACCATGATTACAAATATGTTTGACACTTCTGCTGTGTCCCATAAATTCTGATAAATCATGTCTTCGTGGCATTTGTTACCACACATCTTTTGACTTCCTCTTAAATTTTACCTATAACCCATTGGCTTTTCAGTAGTTATCTGTTTAATAACCTTGTTTAAAAGTCTTTTCTCTGTGTCTATTTGTAATTATTTCTCATTTTAATGCATTATGATCTGAGAATGTAGTTGATACAATTTCTCTCCACTTGATTTTATGGAGGTATATTTTGTGGCCCAGTATGTGATATATATATATATATATATATATATATATATATATATACACACACACATATATATATGTTCAGATGTGTTTCTTGCAGGCAGAAAACTGATGTATTCAATATTTTGATTCATTTTGCCACTCTATGTCTCCTAATAGGTACATTTAATCCATTAACATTGAGAGGAATGACTGTCATGGGATTCAGTGTCATTTTTTTTGTAGGAATTTGGTGCATTTTTTGGGTCTGCCTTGCCTTAGAGTAGACTCTTCAGTTCTTCTTTTATGTTTGGTTTTTTGAGTCTGTAAGTTCCTGGGCTTTTTTTTTTTTTATCCATGAAGCTATTTATCTTTCCTTAAAACCTAAATAAAATTCTAGCAGGTGAAGTTTTTTTGGTGAACCATTTATTTGGTTAAATTTTGACACTATATCACACCTCTGCCTTCTGGCCATGAAAACTGTTCATAATAAATTTGCTGTATGCCTTAGAATGCTTCTTTGTATGAAATTTTCTTTGTTATCTTGTTGTTTCCATTATTCTTTTCCTATATGTGTTCTTCATCATTGTGTCAATATGTGCCTTGGGAATGCTTTTCTTTGCATCTCTTTAGTTACTCTTCTGGTATCCAGGACACACTCTTTATTTTTGAGAATTTCTTTAGCTAAAATGTCCTTGACTATTGATTCTTCATCAGACTTTTCTCCCTTGGTTGCTAGGACCCCTATAATTCGTATGTTGTTTCTATTGAGTTTATCCCAGAGTTCTATTATTGTCTGTTTTCTTTCTTTGAAAATATTTTCCAGTCTATTCTGTTGAATGAAAGTATTATGCCACTCATCTTCTACTTCACTGATTCTGTCCTCAATAGCTGTTATTCTGCTGTGGGGGCTTTCCAGTAGATTTTTTATTTTACTTGCCATGATTTTTAGCTATGATATTTTTGTTTGAAATTTTCTCAGTTCTAATCTATTACCTTCTGGAGTTTTATGGGCTGTGCATTTCATTGTTTCTTTAAGTTCTTTGAATATCTTTAATATTTCCTCTCTAAAGTCTTGATCAGAAATGGTATGCAGGTGGTTGGTGATCGGATCTCCAGAACTAGCATCTTCAGAAACAAGATGTGGTGGGTTCTGCATGGTTTTCACATGTTGTATGGTACTGTTATAATGTGTTGTGATGTATTTCCTTAACTAGAAGAAATGGACAGCCACTGTGATTCACTCCGTAGGTGCATCAAAAACTTCTCAAATCAAACTGGAGTTTTTTTCCCCCCAAACTCCACCCACAAAAACAGGTTGCTGTGTCTGTTTTCACATATCTCAGTTTAATCAAAACTGGTTGTTTCTAAATCTAAATTCTGGCCACCACCTATGGCCATTTCTGCTAATCTCACACACCTCAGTTTGATTCCAACTGGGGCTTTCCCTCCCAACATTTTTCACATTTTTAAGAGTAAGCCACATTGCTCTTTTAGTAATTCCATGTATATCTCTAGACTCATTTGCCTTTGCACTCATTTTAAAGAAGTATATTGTCGCAGTCAGTGTTGCTTCAAGTTTTTCATTCCTCCATTCACAAACATGTCTGTCATCTTTTCTTCTTCCCAAAACGTTATATAAAATCTAAAGTAGGTAATTTTATTGAAAATAAAGGACACTGATTTTAGAAGTAACTGGAAAAGTTACATTAAACAAATTATTTTATAAAGTTTATTATGCCTCAGACAATTCTAGGAACAGAAAAAAATGGCCTGAGAAAAAAATGCTGGCTGTTTTACACAGACCCTGCTTCATATGGAATCTACTTCAAAGCCTCATTAGTTATTGTGCCCTCCTAAACGCCAGTTAGATGAGAACACATTTTAAATTTATTTACATGCACACATCTATTGTACACTCATAAACACATGTATTTTTGCTATTTATCAGTACAACATATTTATGAGATTTAAATAAATTTATAAACATGATGGTCAAAAACAGTGTTAAGACTTCCCCCCCTGACTTTTAATCCCTTTTAATTTCCACATAGATAAGCACTTTTAATTCTCTTAATTTTCATTGACATTTAATTATCGTTAAATAGGCCTGTATGTTAATGCTACTTTGAGATCTGTATAGTTGACCTCAGATCTCTCTAGGTTGTATATACCCTACATCCTCACCTATTTTCATTCACTGATTTTCACATTTTATTTTTCTTCCCTAGTTCCTTCTCCACTTCAATTTACTGCCTGTGAAGGATAAAGTCTAACTTCATCAGTAGCATATAAAGAGCTTAGAAGACTTATTATTATCCAAAGCTATATCCCTTCAGTTATGAAGTCAGATATTCCACCAAGTGTACTTCTCTTTTTACTCTGTACTATACCCATGCCATTATCTTTTTAATTTTTAAAATTCCTTCTCTTGTCTTGCTACAAAAAAATCATTATTATTCAAAATTTAAAACTTTTTCAACCAACCCTATTTTGATGACTCTAGGATAATATCTATTGTAAGTCAACCGCAAATGGATAAGTACTTTGTTTTGTGCTCTCTTCTACTTAATCATGTCAGAGGAGAAACAATTCACCCTTATTCTTTCCTACTCTTTTGAAAATAAAATAATAATACTCTTGTAAAGACAGAGACCTAGATTTAAAACTCGGATTTACCTCTTATTGGTTGTCTAGTTTAGATCAATTATTTAACTCCATAAAGACTGATTCTCTTTAAAATGAAGTGAAAGTAAGTTATTAAGACTATCAAGAGTTATATGCACATTGAGACTCTTATTATTCCAAAATATTATGGTTTGAACTAAAAATAAACTTTGGTTTTGACTTTGACTGATAAAGAGAGAGATATGTATATTTTAGGCCAGAAGACAACTGCATCATTGGGTGATCAAAAGACCTAAATATATTATTAGTTCTAACCATTTAATTATGCCTTGGTTGCTTATTTTCCAAACTATGGTAAAAAAGCGATTTCTTGGTCCCTTGAAAATAGTTTGTACAATGTAACTTGCTTAGAATTTAGACTGTATTTAGAAGAGTTAGTGTGCAATACACCAACTTGTTCTCTCTCTCAATGCTTTATAACTAGTGCTATTCCAGATGACTTTTGCTCCATCAGTCTGTTTTTAAATTGAAGACACTATACAACAGTACTGGAGGCAATCCGTGATAGGAGGACTAATTTGTAAGCGAGAAATAAGCCCTTATTGATGCCAATTACTAAAACCATAGCCTTGTGTATTACAAGTGATTGGAAGAATTCTAAATGATCTTTCTAACTTAGCAACACTATTGATAATTCCACTATCTAACAGAAGGGATTTTTGTAAATAAAAGTTAATGAATGTAGGGGTTAGAGAGATAGTACAGTAGGTAGGGTCCCTGTCTTTGTTGGAATGGACATTTTTGACATAGTGTGTTCTTAGGTAATTTTATAATGTTTCTCAAATAGCTTTTCATAGAATGGCAGTTTCTTAGGAATGAGTGTGATTGCAGTAGAATTGACCACGCTATTGGCTTCTGGTTTTAGTTTGCTTTTAGAAATTTAGTCACAGGCTGCAATTTTAAGGTAAGAAAGACTAGGCCCGAAGAGAGAGCTGATTCCTGGAAACAGGCTAATCTTAATTGATTCCTGGAACCAGGCTGTAAACCATAAGAACATACTAATGCAAGGACATCTTGATTTCCATCATAGAGACACCTTGGAGGGATGGGAGGGATGTGGAACCAAACTGGCCATCCTATATTCCAACATAGGGACATTTTGGTCCCCGCAAGAGGGAGGTACTGAAAAATAGCAAATGGCCTTTGAAGATTAGGGAGGAATAATTGCACAAAGTCATTAAAAATGAATAACACATATTTGGCACAATTAGTATAGAATATGGGTAAAATCTAGTTTAATGCTATTGTCGCTTCTGTCACTGGCTTGCTTGAAGTATGATGTGATAAACAAGATTCCCTTCCCCTAATCACTCTGGTCACTATGCTGGTCCTTCACCCTGTAGAATTGGAGACCACCAGGATATCTCTACATGCCATTGGTCTGGGAGTTGGGGGTAGATGATGTCATGAAGAGGCTGAACAAACAGAAAATTGTGCCTTTTGCTGTAAAAAAAATATCATTGGATGATTTAAACTGTATAAATCTATGAAATGCTTTGACCGGTGTGATCATTATCATATGAATTTCCTTAAATGTTTGTGAATTTGGATGCTCGGAGTCTCACTGCAGACTGAATTTCTGGCTTCCGGTGACACCCCAGAGCTCTGGAGAAATCTCTGAAGGTTCGTGGTCTCTAAGGTTTACATCTCTGAAGGTTCGTGGTCTCTAATTAGCCAGTGGACTCTCCCGGACCCTGGACATTTTTGGATCCTGGGTTTCCCAACCCCTTCACCCCCCCTGGGCATTCCTGGACCTTGGGCCTTCTTTAGGCCCTAGCTTTCTTGGTCCCTTTAACAGTCTTGGACAACCTGGGTTCAATCCTCTCAGAATCCCATATGGTCCCAAAGCATAGCTGTTGTGTATATAAATATTTTGGGGGATTACTATGTTACTCACCCTAAACTGATTGGTGATTGTGCCCTACCCTAGGGTGTGACCTGGCATTCTGCCCCCACCCTAGGGTAGGACCTGATTCTGCTTCCACCATTGGTTGGTATCTGATCCCACCATTGGGTGGGACCTGACTCTGGGGGATAAAAACAAGGGTCTGTGGAAGGCCGGGGCTGTTTGGCTGGAACTGAAGCTGAGTCTTTGGACTTCAGTCTTGTCTACCGAATAAAGCGAATATTTCCACGAGCCCGACCGTCTGCGAGCTGTTTACCCGCCGTTTCACTTCAGAACCGTGGGCTAGACAGAGTGGCAGACGCGTGCTCCGAGCTGGAAGGGAAAGACCTCATTCTCCATCCCTCCATCAGTCAACCTTTCCAGGGGCTGACTTGCAACATATAGCCAGGAATTATATCTGAGTGCAGAGCAAGGTGTAAGCTCTGAACATCACTGGATATGATCCAAAGGCAAACCAAAAAAGGTAATAAAATAATACAATTTAATAAACTATTGAAGGAGGGATTATAAGAGTGAGTATAATTTATATGCAGTGTTTCTTTGAAACCAGAAAATATTCTGAAAGTCACAGAAAAATTTGAAGTGCCATAAAAGTTTGAAGTGGAAGAGACATTCTCTGCTGCTGGAGCAGAAGGAGCCACATGGAAAGTCTTGGGGGAAAAAAAATCTCTAGTTGCTAATAGTGATCCTGACCAACAGTCAGAATGAAATTAGATTTTTGCCAACAACTTGAAGGAACTTGAAACAGAATTCTTTCCCAGAATTTTTAGACAAGAACACCTTGATGTTACAGAAATTGAATCAATCCTGTACTAGAAATTTAGTGTACAGCAAAATTGTGTTGTTGTTATTTAGCTTTCTTTTGCTTAGCAGCTGTACCTGGTGAGGCACAGAGCATACTCTGGCTTTGTACTCAAGGATCAAGGATCAAGGCAAGGTTTGGTGGTAATATGGAGTGTAGAGGGGCTTGAAACCAGGTCAGCTGTGTGCAAAGCAAACACCTTATCTGCTGTACTATCTCTCTGATTTTAGTGCAGATTTAGGACGTATAGAACTCCAAGCTAACAAATGTGGGGAGGATTAAGTTACTCAGTGTGAGGATTTTTGTAATGCAGAGAGCGAATATGATGCTTACAATACCATTAGCCAAGACCGATAAACAATACAGATTTGTGGCAGGCTGTTTCATTGCTAACTTTGAAAAACTTGTTTCTTGAGGATTCTTTATTTTTCTAAAATCTGGGAATTAAGTGACACGTGATTTTTGCAAACTGCAAAAAATGAGCTTAATACGTCTAACAAAAATAACCGATATGTATGTTCTAAAAAGTATTTCTTTTTAATTGTGTGATAAGCAATTAAAAAGTCTATTATGACTCTAAAAAATTATGAGATGGGAAACTTTTCTTTATTTCTTCCAAAAACACGTAGCAGTTTCTGATTACAATTGGAATAAGAAAGTCTAGAATAAGAAATTTTGAGAAGGCTTAGACCACATTTTCCACTTCCTCAAGAAACTTTTTCTGTATCCTGAAGAGTGAGTCTTTCATGTACATTTGATCAAAGTCTCTCTTTCTATGTCAGGAAATGTTCTAAGCTTTAATTATATAATTTTGTACATAATAGATTGCTAAAGTCTGGCTTTTTTCTCTAAAAACACATTCCTTGTTTGGTTTGTCACAGGTTTGGGTCCTCAAGTAGCTTAAATTAAAGGTAGAGAAATTAGGAGTTGGAAGGGAGAGTAGTAAAATATATGGATATAAAAACAGTTTAGAACCTATGACTCAGAATTCCAAACTCAGATTGGGATAGCTGACTCTTCCTGGGAGAAGATCCCCTGCTGGAACAAAGGTTATGTTAAGAATATCAAAAGAAAACCATCCTCAACAGCTCCAAGCTCTCCCCCTTGGCAACAACCCAAGCAACAGACTTTATGAAGGGAGAGGGACAGTTTGGGAAGAAGAAAAATGTACAGAAATTGACTTTAAATGAAGTGCATTTTTGCCGTCTTCTCCTCTTAAGGTGTGTGTTTACCTTAGTACATATTTTTCTGCATCTCCCCTGAAGCAAAAATAAAATAAAATGAAAACACTTTACTTTAGGGCACATTTTCCAATTCTGAGAAATGATCTACACGTCCCTCCTTGGAAGTGTACTTTGCTTTACATCCTGCGGCAAAGTCCAGGTTCTCTCTTAAGCACATATTTCTGAATCTCTCTTTCCCTTTATTTCCCAATACACTTGTCTTACTTCACTATGCATGTCGTCCTGAAATCCTTTTCTCTTAGGGAAGGTGTTAAGATATGGAAAACCTTCGTAACAGTTGTCAATGACTTTCCTTTTCTGCAAAGAGCAGTTTTCCCTCCCTGAGCTATCCGTTATCAACGATCATTTCACATACTAGGCAGAACAAGTGGAACGCAGGTGTGGTATGACTACAGCCTTCTGAAACTTATTTCCCAAAAGTATTGAAGGTTACTGCCTCTCTTTTGCCCACTTTTTATAAGCCAACAAGAAAACGTGTTTTCATATGTTCTTCCAGCCATGCAAAGTAGGGCTGGGAGACAAAAAATGGCTGAATTTAGAAGATACTATTTAAGAGGAAGAAGAGTTGAGTAGAAAAGCTCCTGCAGTATAAGAGGGGGTCTCATAAAGGTTTCCAGGTTGGGGCCTGAGCAATAGTTCAGTGGTTAGGGTATCTGCCTTGAGCTTTGCTAACATGGGTTAGAAAGCTAGCACCCTGAGGACAGAACTAGTAAACCCTGAGCAAAGCCCAGAAACTAAGACAAACTAAATACTAAAAACAAAGAAAAGAAACACCAAACATACAAAATCAAAAAAAAAACTGTAGAATGAAATGGGGGAGAAACAGGATATTGAAATTATCTTTCAGCATACCAGGGGCTCATCCTATGATTTTTATTGCCTGCAATTCCTTTCTTCAGAGTCATTCTTATTTCATCCCGTCTTTTCCACTTTATCCTACTATCAGGTTGATTTAAATTATTGATTAAAATTGTTTCTCTCTAGCATGAGAAAGCTCCTACTTAAAATTAGTGTTTGAAGTAAAATTTCAACAGAAGAAAGGAAGGAGTAAGTCATAGGTACCAGTGTAAACATTTAGTATGTTTATCACAATGCAAGATTTAGTGTTCCAAGGATATGGGCAAGATAGGTGAATACTGGTCATGTGCTATGTTCATGGTATTAGTCTGTTATTCTGCAAAAGAATCTGTGTTTCTATAGTTCCAAAACACTGAACTGGAGTTAAGGACAAGCGAGGAGCGTCAAGGTTTAAACAAATTCTGTCTTCTGATGAAGCTGGAACAAGATGAGTTGTGGGAAATCTTGATTAGGTTTCAGACAGGCTCCCAGATGTTGATGTAGGAATAAAAGTAGGGTGCCCTAGTAATGAAAGATCTTTTGGAAATAATAAAATATAAGAAAAAAATTGCTGCATTAGTCTAAAGGCATAAAGTACACATACCTTTGAGATTCAAATTCTGACATTTTAGAGATGGAAAAACACAGATACCACCCAAAAGAATAGTGAATACCCAGAAAAGGAGTAGTTACTGAAGTCTCAAAAGGCTCAGGTAAGAAAAATCCACCATTTAGAGTCCAAGTCTTTTCTGTAACAAAAGCCAGAATAAATTTTATACATTTGGAAAAATCAAAACCAATACAGTTTGGAGGTATTGTATATAGTTTTTCCCCAAAAGCCATTGTAGGATGTTTTTACTCTAGAGAAGTCCATGTTCTCTCTTAAACACTATCTGTCCTTACATCCAACTAAATTTCTTTCAATAAGAACATTATTTCTTCACAATTTCTCCTCTTATAATTTTTTTCTGTAATAGGAAGATCTGAAATGCCTGTATAATGGTTATAACTGACTTTCATTTCGTATCCTACAAAGGACAATTTTTCTCTTCAGCCTGAGTTCATGACTTCCCAAAATTTAGGTGGTGGGGACCATTTCCATGTCATTCAGAATGAATGGGCGGCAGCATTATGGCTGCTGTCTATTGGGGCTGATAGGACAGGAGATATGTACCATGTTGGAGTTCATAGTAAACCTGTGATCTAAACCTCATCCTAACCCACTCTAAGCATTTTCTTTTCTTTTTTTGAAATCTTTATTTAAGCACCATGATTACAAGCACGATTGTAGTTGGGTTTCAGGCATAAAAACAACACCTCTTTTCACCAGTACAACATTCCCACCACCAATACCCCAAAACCCACTTCTTGAAGAGGCTTTCTTTGTCCCCATTTTGAATTTCTTGTCCCTTTATTAAAGATTAGTTAATTTGTATGCTGGGGGAATATTCTCTGAATATTCAAGTCTATTCCACCGATCTGAGGATCTGTCTCTATTTCAATACGATGCTGTTTTAATAACTATTGCTTTGTTTAAATAATTTTGTAATTTAAAATTGGGGAAAATAATGCCTCCCATATTTCTTTTCCCAAGCGTTCTTTAGCTATTCTTTGTTCCAAATGAATTTCAGGAGTGTTTGATCCACTTCTTTGAAGAATGTCCTGGGTATCTTTAGAAGGATTGCATTAAATCTGTACAATGCTTTGGAGAGTATTGCCATCTTAATGATGTTAATCCTGCCAATCCATGAGCAGGGAATGTGTCTCCATTTCCTTGTTTCCTCTCTTATTTCTTGAAGCAGTGTTTTATTGTTTTCTTTGTATAAGTCTTTCATGTCTTTATTTAAGTAGACTCCAAGATATTTGAGTTTGTGTGGTACTATGTGAATGGGAGTTTTTTAATGTCCATTTCTTCTCTATCATTATTAGTATTTAAGAAGGCCATTGACTTTTGCATGTTAATTTTGTAGCTTGCCACGTTGCTATGTGAAACTATTGTTTTTAGAAGCTAAATATAGTATCATGTCATCTGCAAACAGGGAGATTTTGACTTCTTCCTTTCCGATTTGGATGCCCTTGATTTCTTTTTCTTGCCTAATCACTATAGCAAGTACTTCCAGTACTATGTTGAATAGAATTGGAGATCCTTTATGATCTAATGGCTAGGATTTGGTGTTTTCACTCCAAGCACTTTCCGGGGGGGGGGGGGCCGCATGGTGTGTCTAATCTTTTTTCTAAAGATTACCTTTTTGCAGCCCATTTTCAAAAGCCAATTCCAAGAATCAGTGCTGAGTTTAACTGAAAACTGAACTAGCACCAACAAAGCTCCTACTTTTTAATCAAGAAATAAGGTTTGGATGCAGAAGTGATGACAAGGATCTTTGTCAGTCATTCACAGTTCTCAGGTTCTTCAAGAATGAAAATATTTAGTAGTGATGCTCAGAATCAGAATATGGAAAAGCTTGTTGGAAAGTAAAAGAGAATGAACTAGAACTTCCTGCGTGGGGGAGGGACTTAGTATAGAGCTAATCTAAATCTGGCTTTTTTTGGTAGGGGACTTTATAGGGAAATCAAGTATTTGTGCAGACCTTTGAAGGCTCTTTGTATTCCCTATCAAGTAATAGAACGTTACAAAGAATGCAATGCTACAGACTGGTCTGGTCATCTGAGTCCTTCTGGTTTGGCCCTCTAGGCATTGCTTATTATCTTTATTTTTTCTTAGCCTTCATTTCACCATAAGACTCTCTGAATAATTTTATTTTTTACAATACGTGATGTTATTTCCATTAGTGTTGCTGATATACTTAGAATATAATTGGTTCCTTTACTGATGTGCTAGAATATATCCCTAATGCCTCATATATTTTGAGCTCTGGAATTAACTTTCTTACAATAAAGTGCGCTATTTGATCATAGTTTCCTCGTTAATAGAAATCATACTCTACTTCCCTAACAAAATCTTTTTCTGATTACATCTTTTTTTTCCTTCTTTAGTTGAACATCTTGATTACATAAATGATTGTGATTAGGTTTCAGTCATGTAAAGAACACCCCCTTCACTAGTGCAACATTCCCACCACCAATGTGCCCTATCTCCCTCCATCCCACCCCACCCCTACCTGTACTCCAGACAGGCTTTCCTGTAAGCCTAAACGCTGAGCCTTAAGTCCAGTTAGGAATGTTTAAAGTATTATCCAGTTTCTTGGAGATGAGGTCTATGTTAGGTCAATGGGGATAGTTAGAACTGTTATCAAGGGGAAAATGAAGCTTCCTCTTTCAGTCTGAGTCTAGAGAAGAAAATGAATTGTAAGACCCAAAGGATACATGATAACTTTAGACAAGGCTTTCCTAGTATGATTTTGTTGCCTAAACTGTAATGAGTTCTGCACAATCATCCTAGGAGTGGTACTAGTACCTCTATCTTAGATATGATATTTGAATTATAGCTTCCAGAGGTCCTATATTCAATTTCTAGGTCATCAGAACAGTTAGTGATCAAACATGTCAATCAAAGAAATATAAATATTGTATAATATATAATATCAGAATATATATCTATATAAATATATAATAGAATATTATATATAGCAATGTGCAATGGTAATAAGGGATGTTTTTCAGAGGCCATAAATGGAGGATTAATTATGTATATTATTATAATTAATAATTAATATAATTAATTACACTTTTGTACCAGCTTGAACAAGTTTACTGACTTCTCTGAGATTTTAGTGTAATTTTCTGCAATGTAGATACATTTTCTGTAATGGAGATATATTATATTTACCTCCAGAAGTGGTTATTGGGATTATTGAAGTTGATCCTGACAGATGTCAAAGCACATTTTATTTACCTTCTGATATTTTGTTATAGAGGTAGGTACCTTAAATATATGAACATACTTAGAGTTTACCCCAGCTGAGAGTTGAGAAGGAGAAGTGAAAAAAATAAAGACTTGCCTATCTTTGGTGTCAGAGGGATAGTATAGCAAGTAGGGCATTTGTCTTGCTGGGTTTGATCCCTGGCATCCCAAATGGTCCCCCATGTATGATCTGAGCACAGATTCAAGGGTAAGTTCTGGGACTGGAATGGTAGCACAACAAAAGTTCTTTGCCTCGCACATGGCTGACCTAGGATGAACACAGGTTTGATCTCAGGTATCCCATATGTTCCCCCAAGCCAAGAACAATTCTGAGCACAGAGCAAAGAGTAACCCCTGAACATCAGCAGGTGTGGTCCAAACAATCTAAAATAAAAATAAAAAAGAAAGAAAATGGTACCTAAAAAAAAAAAAAGAGTAAGCCCTGAGCAACAGTGGGGGTGTCCTCCAAACCAAACCAAAATATAATAAAAAAAGAACTTGCCTACTCTAATATTTCTGCCTTTTGCTTGCTACTGAATGAAGATAATAGTGCTTAGCTTACAGAAATTTTATGAAGATCAAATGATCATTTTTGAGCAAGTACTCTACTAATGAAAAGTCAGGTATTATTATTCATTCCATTCTCTCATTCAACTGAACAAAGGCTGGAAAAATCCAATACTAAGCATTGTTAAGAGGCAGATTTGTGATTTGGATTGTTCTTGGAATTTCTAAAAGTAGTTTCAGCCTGAATGAACTGAAATGATTCCAATTTCCCTTTAAATTCAAAAATGCCAAAGCCCTGTGATTTAAACTCCCAGGAAATACCATTGGAGCTGTCTGCCTGCTCTCAGTTTTAATCAAGTACTTAGCACTTAGCTGAGAGTGAGGAAATAATAACCTCTATCATGGCTAAGCTATTTTTTTTATTTAAACACCTTGATTACATACATGATTGTGTTTGGGTTTCAGTCATGTAAAGAACGCCACCCATCACCAGTGCAACATTCCCACCACCAATGTCCCAAGTAAGCTATTTTAACAGGACAGAAAAACTCACCTATTGAGGAACTGCTTTGATTTACAAGTTCGAATTTATTGCAAGTCCAATATCCAGGTCTGAAGCTTAGTTTTTCCAACTCTTCTCAGATCCCAATCTGGCTTTTCCCCCCATCTATTCACAACTCAGTTATATATCATTAAATTCCATATCTTTTGGTTGGCTATAGCTTTTCCCCTGAAAGAATGTCATTACTTGGGCCTGGAGAAATAGCACAGTGGTGTTTGCCTTGCAAGCAGCCAACTCAGGACCTAAGGTGGTTGGTTCGAATCCCGGTGTCCCATATGGTCCCCCGTGGCTGCCAGGAGCTATTTCTGGGCAGACAGCCAGGAGTAACCCCTGAGCACCACCGGGTGTGGCCCAAAATCCAAAAAAAAAAAAAAAAAAAAAAAGAATGTCATTATTTGCATAGACCTTCAACAAGCATATACTGCATTTGGGTTGAAATCTGACATCTTTTAGATGTGATTCAAACACCCTCTACACTTTGAAGTCTGTTTTACTTTCAAATAAAATTTATGTTTTCTCCCCTAAATTTCCTATGGAGTCATGTAAGCTGTCTTCCTTCCCTTCAGCCATCTCTTCTTTTCTTTCATTTCCCCATATTCCTCATTCTCACTAAGGCAACCTCCATCTATCTCAACATCTAAGTTACTCTTGTACTCTGGAACTATCCAAAACCTTGAAGTTCTAAAACAAGGGTAAACAAAAATATACAGTGTATCTCACTCTTTAAATATTTCTTTATTCAATATTGAAGAATTTTAAAACACTAGATTTGAAGTGGTTAAGTGATGATAATAGTGAACAAAGGGAAATGTTTTATGCATAAATCAAAGAAGATTTTAGACAGCAGGGTATGTTTACAATTACCCATTTTGAAGAGTGGAAAAATACCATATAGTAATATGGCACATCTGAATGGCAGAGATTTTCGTGTCTTATGCTTATTTAGCCATGTGGCTTTTATTTATCTACCTGGTGTTTATTATTCTGGGAAGCCATTTGGGGGCATAACTCATACACTTTTATTTATTCTTAGTTCCTCGAGGTACATGGATCTACTTTAAATATAAGAAAATATTTTTATTTTGTCATAAAGGAACAAGAGAGGAAGAAATCCAGTGTGGAAGTGGAATGTTATGCTACATTGGATATATTGGTATTATAAAGTAATAATACTTAGTAACTTTTATTAAGCACTTGTCCTACTTAGATATTAGATATATATTTATGCATTAGTATAATAATCTAAATATAATGTTGGAACTAGGAATTGATTACATATAATCCCATTTTAAGAATTCATGAGTGAACACACATAGGGCTAAATATTGTCTCAGGTCACAAGGTTGTCACAAGGTTATTATTCAGCAGAGATTCAACTCTGTTTCTGAGTCCAAACTATTAGCTGCTGAATGATACTGAAATGCATACACTGGTCTTTCTTCATGTATTCTAGAGTCTGGCCTTAGTCCTGGAAGATTAACCACCATCACATGAAAGGAAAACAACATCTGTACCTTAAACTATGGTTTGATCTTAGGGAACACTCTAAGTCACATCCCTTCTGTCATCTTTAGGATATTGATACATCCCATACTGAAGTATAACATTTCATAAAACATAATGATTCAAATCCTGTCTTGATTTAAGCCATCCCACGATTCAAAACAAGTTTTTCTAAGTCCAAAGATCACAAACAATAGGGTTAGGAGATGAGCTATGCAAAGTGGCATTAACTAGAAAGCACTAGATTCTATTTCCAGCACCACACAGTATTCCAAGAACCTCCAAGATCTCAATTAAAATTCTGCATTTATTTTAACTGACGTATTTTATTATCTCTATTGATATATAATTTTTCAGATTAAAATGAAATACCATGTCAAATGTTTATTATTTTCTTATGATAACTAATAAATGTTAGATAATATATTAGCTCTGCATATTACATACAAATGTAACTTAGAAATAGAAGACTGTAAAATAATATGCAGGATAGAGTATAAAGCATAATTATTATCTATTATACTATAGAAGTAAATTGTAGGGGCTAAAGAGAGAGAACAGCAGGCTATGTATTTGACTTTCAAGTAGCAGGACTGTTCACTGATAACACATTTGGTCCCTATATCACCTTCCTGTGAGATCCTTGAGCTTTGAGGCAGGAGTAAGTAAGCCAAGAGCATAGTCCCATGTGAACCCCAAACCAAAACCAAACCAAACTAAGAAACAGATAAGTCATATATTTCCATTGACTAAAATCCAAATAACTATGCATAATGTTTCATCTTATTTAGATCTCATTTAGATATTATTTTGTCAGTAAGACTCAGGTCTTACTCCTTGCTATGCTTGGGGCATGATACTGGATGTCAGGAATTGAATTCAGATCAAATGCTTACAAGGTAAGTACCCTACCCACTGTACTATCTCTCTGGTCCTAAATCTTTATTTTTATCAATACAATGAATTTATTATAAATTATAAATCTGGCTATAATTTTTTGAGCATTTATTATTTATTAACTATATCATCTTAGCCAAGTCACTGAATAACTATAAGTATGAGGTGCTCACTTCAGCAATACAAATATAAAAATTGAAATGTATTATAAAAGTGGTTTTAGAAAACCATATATTGTGAAGAATAAATGAGAATTAAATCACTGAATACAGCAGTGCATGACAAATAATCACTTAAATGCCATTATTATTATTATTGTTAATTTTATCATCATAATTTCCTTCCCCTATTCTTAGTCATAACTTTATAAGATATATTAATCAAGTTTATTGCAAGTAATGTTTTAAACTAAATTTAATATTTAAATTGAGGGCTCCTAAATAGTATTTAGGGGTACAAGAGCCATTTCTAGTGATTTCTAGTCAATCAGTTTGGGATTTTTGATGGCAGGCCCAAGGATACCAACTTCTCAGCTCAAACTCTAGAGTCAGGGATCTCCAGAGCTACGCCAGCAGAGAATGAGAGCTTTTAGATCTAAACTCACAGTGGTCAGGGAACCAAGCAATGGTAGGGACCAGGCCTGAAACTCTGAGCCTATAGCCCTAAGCAATAAATTTAGATATTAATATCATGAATGTTAAAAAGTACTGCAACAATTTTGCCTACACTATAATAAAATAAAAGTATTTTTAAATGTATTTTTAATATGTTGGCATACAAAAATGTTATTAATGTATGTAGCCTGTCAATAATCACAGATGTTGTATGATGTTGCACAGCGAAGTCAATGAATGTTGCTAGGACCAATGCATTCTATTTCATTACTTGTTCATAAACAGTTCTGAAGATCTGTGTATGGTCTTTCTTCCCACATTTTATAATTCCATTGATTTCTTCTTATTTTTTTCCTGGGTTCTGTCTAGCAGTGGTCCTCAAACTATGACCCACAGGCCACATATTGTATTTGTATCTGTTTTGTTTCTTTATTGCAAAATAAGATATATGCAGTGTGCATAACAATTCGTTCATAAGTTTTGATTTTACTATAGTCAGACTCTCCAATGATCTGAGGGACAGAGAACTGCCCCCCTGTTTAAAAAGTTTGAGGACCCCTGGGAGAAATGATAAGGATGATAACATATCTGTGATACAAAAATAGATCAGAGCACGGAGAAAAACTAGTATTTGTTATTTCTTGTTTTTTTTTTTCCTATAACAGAAAATGTTATGCATTTTAAGAGCATATACATTTTTTCTTTTAAGTAAACCTACCATAAATAAATAAGAGAGAAAGGGGTTAATCAATGTTGTCAAGTTCCTAAAAAAAAAACCAAAAGACACCAAAATCTTTACTAAGAGCAAAAATGAAAATCCTTACTCTGAAGAGAAAAGCAAGAAGCATAAAGGAAGACACTGGTAGAAATAAGACTTATGTGCTATACTTATTGCTAATAATTAATCCTGAAAGTTGTAGGAGGTTAATAATAAATAATAATAAAATAGAGTAATAAAAATAATAATAGAAAGTTTTCCTTTTTCACTGACCATTCTGGTGCAGATGTAAGGGACTGACAGACGGGTGTTAAATGAAAGAGTTATTGCAGAAATCTTGGTGCAAGACATATGATGCCTCTGGAGCTAACAAGGTGATAGTGGAGACTATTTTGAAGACAATAGGAGTCATTTATTTTGATATCTGTTTGCCAATTTATGGTGTAAAAAGAGATAAAGAAGCAATCATGAATGACCTTCTAGGTATGATATTTGGATGACTGCAGTTGACATCTGCCTGAATAAGCAGCATTCAGAGGAAGACCATAAATAAGATTTCTCTAAGATACACCATTAAAATTGTCCTTTTGCCAGTTCCATGCATATGTCTAAAGTTAAAAATATCTTAGTCTCAAAACAAAGACTTAAGCCTGTCTATACAGTATATTAGTGGAGAATAATGGAAGTGAGAAAAATAAGCATAGAAAAGGTGAAATTAGACAAGTTCAGATACTGATGGGAAAATGTCAAAGGGAATGAAGGCATTGTTGATCAATACAAATAGTGAATTTAGATTATCCTGAAGAAAGATTCAATCTCCAATATGCAGAGCAGATTAGCTCTAGCTAGCAACCAGTGAATTATTTACAGTTTGAAAAATTTATGATAGAAATATAGATGCAGAAATGGGTAAAAAGTGCAGGTTTTGACTAAAATTCCTCAGGGAGCATTTTCATATTCCATTTAGGGAAGTAGAAGGCAAGGTGAGGGACTAAAAATAAAAATGTAAAGTTGGGAGGCTCAAAAATCTCCAATCAAAATTGAGGATTCAAAAGAGAAGTGTGACAGAGAAGAGGAACTTTTAGTTTCAGGATGACTGGTGTATGTCATAGGAAATAACAGGAAAGAATTAATTAATGCACCTACAACTTTTTTAGATTTTTTTTTGTTTTTTGGGGGTCTACGCCTGGTGATGCTCAGGGGTTACTCCTGCTCTAAGCTCAGGAATCACTCCTGACTTGGGGGGGGCATGTAGGATGCTGGGGATCAAATCCACATCTGTCCTGGATTAGCCGCGTGCAAGGCAAATACCCTACATTTGTGCTACCACTCCGGCCCACTATTTTAGATTTTAACATTTGTCAAGTAGTAGTCAAGGTTTTCCAGAAGAAACAAAAAATATCAATAGAAGAGAAAAAGGGAGAGAGAGTTAAGAGAGAGTGAACACAGGTTTCATTTTTGTAGGGTAATGATGCAAGTAATCGTGGAGACTGAGAAATCTTCCATATTTCCTGTGAGCTAGAGAGACAATGAAAATAGTTGTAAATGGTGATGAAGGTTTCTGTTGGTCTTCAAAGGGTTTCAGAACTAGAGAGTGTTGATGGATAGCCCAGGTCAGTTTAACTAATGCAAAGTAAATCCAGTCTTTATATTCTGTCCAGGCCCTCAATGGACCAAATGATATATTGGGAAGCACTATCTGATTTACACAATATACCAATTAAATCAATATTTCTTCTTAAAACATTCTCAATGAAGTACTTATAAATAATGCTTATTTATATATATATATATATATATATATATATATATATATATATATACATATATAAGATTTAGGAAATTATACCAGACTCTGGAGTTAACATTTTTTTCTGTTTTATTTTTGGCCCTTATTAGTACTCAGAACACTTATAAAACATTTTTGTAGAGTTGAAGAAAAATGGAATTATCATATAAAGTTATGGCGCAGTGATGGTCCGCATAGTGCTAAGAATAAACTCAGAATTTCCACATACTAGGTAGTGTATAATCTTTTACTTGAGCTATTTCTCTGGCCCTCATTTAACCTTCTAAATAGTACACCAAATTTTAAAATAAGACACATTAATTATATTAATATAATACCAGAGTAATATTAACAATATTTTAGTTTTCTAATAACCTTAAATATCTATTTCTATATATTCAGACAACTCTATTTTACTATTAATTTTAATCCCATGGCAAATTAGTCTATAACCCACTGGTCTGAGACTTTGTCTTTATTCCAGTACCATGCTGTTTTCATCACTATGGCTTTATTGTAAATCTACAGATTAGGTAAAGAGATGTCACCCAGAATCTTGTTTTTCAGTATGTATTTGGCTAATGTGGGTCTTTTGAGGTTCCATACGAATTTTATAATTGATTGTTCTAAGTCCTTAAAAATGATGTCTGAATTTGGATAGGAAGTGCATTAAATGTATATAGAAGTTTATGTACTGAGTCATTTTGATTATGTTGATTCTACCTACCCATGAGCATGGGATGTTCTTCCATGTTCTTCGATCCACTTCAATTTCTTTCTGAAGTGTTTTGAAATTTTCATGGTATAGGTCCTTCACTTGTCTTTCAAGGTTGTTTCCTAGGTACTTGATATTTTTGAAAATTATTTTAAATGGAATTGTCTCCTTAAATCTCTTTCACCTCTACTTTGTTATTTGTATAGAGAAGTGATATTGTCTTTTGTGTATTGACTTTCTAGCCAGTCACTTTGCTGTATTGGTGAATTGTTTCTAGGAGTTTTATTGTGGACACTTCAAGGTTTTCAGTGTATATCATCATATCATCTGCAAGAAGAGATAGTTTGTGTTCCTCATTCCCTATTTAAATTCCTTTGATTCCCTCCTCTTGTCTGATTACTATTGCTAGGTCTTCTAAAACTATGTTGAATAAGAGAGGTAAAAGTAGGCAGCCTTTTTTATTCCTGACCTTAGTTTTTCACCATTAAGGATAATTTTGAATGTGGGCTTTTTATAGATAGCTGTAACTATCTTGAGGAAGGTTCCTCCCACTCGTATTTCACTGAGTGTTTTCTTCATGAATGGGTGTTGGATTTTGTCAAAAGCCTTCTCGGCATTGATTGATATAATCATGTGATTTTTGTCTTGTTGTTGATGTGGTTTATGATGCTGATTGATTTGTATATGTTGAACCATCCTTGCATTCATGGGATGAAACCCACTTGGTCATAATGTATAATCTTTTCAATGTATTGTTGGGTTAGGTTTGCTAAGATTTTGTTGAGGATTTTTGCATCTATGTTCATTAGTGTGATTGGTCTGTACTTTTCTTTCTTAGCAGTGTCTTTACCATCTTTGGAAATGAGTGTGATATTAGCCTCATAAAAGGAGTTAGGATAGATTCCTGTTTTTTCAATGTTTTGGAAAGAGCCCAAGGATAAATGGTAGTAATTCTACTCAAAATGTTTGATAGAATTCACCTGTAAAACCTTCTGGACCAAGACTTTTGTTCCTGGGGAGTATCTAAATTATTGATTACATTTTCTCAGATGTGATTGGCCTGTTTAGGCTTTCTACATCCTCCTTATCCAGTCTTGGAAAATGAGATTTTTCCAGAAATCTGTCAGTTTCTCTGGGTTCTCTGACCTGACTTGAGTATAGTTAATCATAGAAAGTCCTCATAATGCATTGGATTTCTTGGGGTTCTGTTGTAATCTCTCCCCTTTCATTTGTGATCCTATTTATTTGGGTCATTGGTGATGGGAATGTTGCACTGGTGATGGGGGAGGTGTCATCTGATATGACTGAAACCCAACCACAATCATGTTTGTAACCAAGGTGTTTAAATAAAAAATATTAAAATAAAAAAAAGTACTTCACCTCTGCACACCACCTTCCCCAGCCACAGTAATGACAGAGCACAGCTGGTCCAGGCCTAGGTCAGCTTTCCCCTCTCCTTTTACCTGTCAGAAGGTGTGGTTCATCTCTGCACATGCCTTTCCCAGGAACAGTAATGGTGGGAAAGGTCCACTGGTCTGGGCCTGGATCATATTTCACATTCTCATATTATTTATCATAACACAGTGCTATTTTATTATAGTATTCATTATTATTGACCTTTTACTGTATCTTGTTTACATATTAAAAGTTATATCCAGCTTGTATGTGTAGGGGGAAAAACAATGTATTTATAAATATTAGTTTGATCTGTAATTTCAAACATCATCTGAGAGTCTTATGAAATATTCCTCAGGAGTAAGAAAGACAACTTTAAAATGACAAATGATTTTCATTTCTATTTTTAGATTGTTACCAGTGATTTCTGCCCTTGGAGAAAATCACCACTTGGAATAACATTGCAGTTTTTGCATTCCCAATGCAGAAGCCTCAGATCAGTCTATGTATATAACTGTAATATTCTTGATGACCAATGATAATGCCAAAGTTTGAACATTTATTGTATTATAAAGTATTTTGTTTGGTTTGGTTTGGTTTGGTTTTTGGGTCACACTCGGCAGTGCTCAGGTATATCTTATCTCTCTGCTCAGAATTGTTCCTGGCAGACTTGGGGACCATATGAGATGCTGGGACTTGAACCACCATCCTTCTACATGCAAGGCAAACACCCTACCTCCATGCTATCTCTCCGGCCCTATAAAGTATTTAGTTTTTAGCAATTGCATACAGGGGTCCTCAAACTTTTTAAACAGGAGGCCAGTTCACTGTCCTTCAGATTGTTGGAGGGCCAGATTATAGTAAAAACAAAAATTATGAACAAATTTCTTTGCACACTGCATATATCTTATTTAGAAAGTGAAGAAACAAAATGGGAATAAATACAATATGTGGCTCGGCGGCCGTAGTTTTGAAGACCCCTGGCATAAAATAAAACATATTATAAAAAACAGGTATTATATGGGGCTGGAGAGATAGCATGGAGGTAAGGCATTTGCCTTGCATGCTCAAGGATGGTGGTTCTAATCCCGGCATCCCATATGGTCCCCTGAGCCTATGAGGAACAATTTCTGAGCACAGAGCCAGGAGTAGCCCTGAGCACTGCTGGATATGAGCCAAAAACCAAAAACAAAAACAAAAAAAGCAAACAAACAAAAAACAGGTATTATATAGTTCTATTTTAATTGTATAATTATTTTTTATCCTTTTATTCTGAGCCTCTATCTATCCTAAACTTTTAAGTATGTTTCCTGTGGGCAGAAGATGTCTGGGTTTTGTTTTCTGATCCAACCTGCTACTCTGTGCCTTTTGATGGGAGAGTTTAGAGTTAGACCATTGACATTTAAGGAAACTATTGACAGAAAAGGCTGTGGTGCCATTATTCTGTGTAGGGTTGTTGTTGTTACAATTGGGAATTTGGTTTGTTTAATTGCTCTTTGAGAAGTTCTTTTGGAATCGGTTTGGTTAGTGCAAAAATAGCAAGTTCATTTTTGTCCAAGAATGTTTTTGATCCTCCCTCTCAAGTAAATGAGAGTTTTGCTTAATAGTGGACTGAAAGTTTCTTTTATTCAGTAGTTTGAATATGTCACTCCATCCTTCTCTTGCCTGGATTGTTTCAAATTGAAGCTCTGGTTTTGTTGGGACCTGAATTCTGAATAAGAAGGGACGCCATTTTGTAAAAGCCAATGGCAGAAAACATGAAGAAACACCATTTTGTAAGGACCACATGGTGTGAGCCACATGCTGGGGTTCCAGAAGCTTATTTCCAGAGACCCTGCCTCAGTCTACCTAGCCATACTAGGTATCCTATCAGGGAAGGACAAGGGAGCAATAGGAAAGTACCCCTAGACAAGAGCCAATTATTTTAAAGATCATCAGAAAGCTAGAACCTCCCTATATCCCTATTCTATATAATCCCATTCGCGACCTGGGCGGGGTTCTTTCATCTCTCATGGGAGAGAACCCTGACCAGTCAGTTAGGAGCTGTTACTCCAATTTGTGTGGTCTTGTTCTTCAATTTCTGGACCCTAACACTTTGATTCTTATGTTTTTCCTTTTATACTTAAGGTTTTTCTTCACTCTTACTGATATAAGGAGTTCATCTTCTTCGAGTTTGTTGAATTGTTCATCTAGAGATTTCTCTAATTTTGCAGACTAGTGACTCCTTCATTTTGATTGCTAAATTATTAAGTGTTGATTTTAGGTTCTCATCTATGAGGTTCAGGTGTTTGGGTGGAGTTGGACTGATTTGGACATTTGCCAGGATTTCTCTCCATATCCCCCATTGTAGGTGTCTTTCTTAGCTGGCCCATTGATCTTTGCATTCAATGTTTTGGAATGCTGGAGTACCAGTGTTTAAGAAGGTGATCTATTAAATTGTTTATATGAAATGTAGCTAGAGGTATATCTTGATATAAATTGAAATGACTTCGTGTGGCGACACTAGTGTCCTCATAGTTTTGGAAAAGGAGGGCTGATGGTAAGGGGGGAGGTTCAGAAATGGCAACCAGAGGGAGACTGAGGGAAGGCTGAAAAGGAGCCCTGCTCATGCTTGGTGGAGTGGATTAGTATTGGAGTTTCCCTGTTCTTGCTCAGACACAAATCTGACTACCCCAGGCGCAAATGATCAACAATGGGACTCAGAAGGAGACTGAGAAATATCCAAGAAGACAACCTCATTTGCATTTGGTAAAAGGGATTAAGATGTGAGGATCCTATTGTCTCCCAGACACAAACTTGGCTGGCCCCAAAGGGTAGGCAATCAGCAGCGATAGCACTGGACATCAGCTCCTTTTAGCTTTTCTTAGTATGTATAACAAGGTTACAGTCCTAATTGATTTTATTTTATTTTTTCTTTGAAAGTGGAAATGCAGAACAAGTAGCCTTACTGACATTGTGGAGTTCTTCATTAGGATGCCAAACACATCCCAGGACCCACATCCCCCACCATGTCTGTTCACCAGCCCAGCTTCAAGATCTTCAAACTTGTGAAAAACTTCAAAAACTTCAAATCTTGTGAAAAGTGTTTACACGTACATATTCCAGGATACATCCATGTTGTTCAACACTGACATCTCAGTAAGAACACACCAAGATAGATGTGAAATTAGAGAAACCACCTAAGCTCTCAAGTAAAAGCAATAATAGAATGCAGATATTGAAGTTGATGTCTCCAATTTTATTTTATTTTATCTTTCTTTTTTTTTTTGCACTCTGGCATGGTTTGATTTCAGGACTGAGACTATTGTGTGGTGCTTGTCTTTATTGCTGTAGTGTTCATTGGATATTTAATTTAATATTTCTTTCTGTATTGTTGTGATGTTTCAATTACCTTTTTCATGTCCTCTCTCAAAACCTCTAGTCTAGATTCTAGAGTCTAGAAGAACTCCAACCATTTTCAATTTATTTGATTTTTTCTTTTCTTTCTTTCTTTCTCTTTCTTTCTTTTTCTTTCTTTCTTTCTTTCTTTCTTTCTTTCCTTTCTTTCTTTCTTTCTTTCTTTCTTTCTTTCTTTCTTTCCTTTCTTTCTTTCTTTCTTTTTCTTTCTTTCTTTCTTTCTTTCTTTCTTTCTTTCTTTCTTTCTTTCTTTCTTTCTTTCTTTCTTTCTTTCTTCTTTCTTTCTTTCTTTCTTCTTTCTTTCTTTCTTCTTTCTTTCTTTCTTTCTTTCTCTCTTTCTTTCTTTCTTTCTTTCTTTTCTTTTCTTTCTTCCCCATTCTATTGCTTTCCTTTCCTTGAAACAAAACCACAAAACTCAAATTATGTAGCTCCACCTCTCAAATAGAGGGGGAAACAATGGAGGGTACCAGGACCAAACAGATATATGATCACTAGTAGTAAGCTAGACAAAGAGGGGACCACCTACTCTAGCAGCCCCAGGGGGTGATCGTGGGGATTATGGGTTGCAGGAAGGGAACGGGCATGGGGGGAGGACAAATTTGGTGATGGGTATTCCCCTGATTCAATGTAAAATCCTACTGTGAAAGATATGTAAGCCAATATGATCAAAATAAAAATTAAAAAAGAAAAGAATGCACAATAGTCAACAAATAGCTTAGCAAACCTTCAGAAAAATACTAATGACTTCATTGTGAAATATAACAATTTTTACAAATTTTATTTTAATGAATATGTAGATAATTTCTTTATTATTTAGTTTTAATAAACAATATTAAGTAAATAATTTGTTCCAGGCAAGGAGCATTCTTGGGGAGGGTAGGAAACTGGAGACAATGGTGGAAGGAGTGTTACACTAATGGTGGGATTGGTGTTTTTGCACATTGAATGCCAGAAATTACTGTATTATGCCCAACTTTGTAAACTGCTGTGTTTACATGAATAAAATTTTAAAGCAACTTCAAAAATTTCTCCCATTGTGATTCTAACCAAACTTCAACTTGAGAGCCTTCATTGCTAGTGCAAAGACAGAATTTTTGAGTACTGCTTCCGAGATGGGCTAAGAACATTATTTATGAGTTCCTCAAGATGTCTCTATACATACCTTTTGAAAACTGCACAGGGTTTAACAAATCATTGATCTTAAAAGGTTAGTTCAATTTTCCTCCTGTGTGTTAATACTAACTAGAGAGTCATATAATCTTTTTTGATAAGACCTTGTATTTTAGTATAGTGTAAACATACTTAGAAGGCACTTTTTAAATTGAATCATCAAAGAAGAGTTTATAATGAATGTTTATGTAGGTGCATGATTGGCTTTTATGACAGCTGCATTTATAACAAGTTGTGAGATGCTTCTTGCTTTTTTGTCTATTTGCCAACAGGAAAAGTAGCTTTAGGTATAAAAACCAGGGTAGAGGTCTTAAAGGGCAAACTGTATTTTAAATTGCACATGCATTTAAATGGCAATCTAGATAGTTATCTCAAGATAAAAGAAGAAAGGATGCGCACTCTGGTTTCTCAAAGCATCTGCATTATTCACAGGCTAAACTGGAGCTCTAAGCATTCTGTAAATTACATACGTGCTTGTACTGTGAAAAGTCTCAAATCTTCAGTAAGCAATAGAATTATTCATACTCTACTATCCTATGGCTTGCAAATCAGTTGTCTTATTCCCAGGGCTAAATATTGGTAATTCAGAGTCTTCTGAGTTGTACAAATTCTGATGAAGGTCCTTTTAAATATAAGTCACTTCCCATGGGAATTTTTCCTGTACTTCCTTCACTTCTCTGAATTCTCTCATTCTTCAAGCAAATGTCATAATTCTCTGTGATTGAAGAAATAATACAGCAGATAGGGCACTTTCCTTGCACGTAGCCAATCCAGTTCTACCCCTTGAAAACCATGTAAGTCTCCCAAGCATTGTCCAGAGAAATTCCTGAGTGCAGAGACAGGAGTGAAATGACCCCTAAATTCAGCACGATCCGTCTCAAACCCCCCCCCAAAAAAAAAGAAAAAAAAAGTTCATAAATTCATATTTAGCTATAAGTTTGAATCCTGGTTGAATCACAAATTAACCAAAAATATTATTCAAGCCCCCGTTATTTCAATGTCCTCCTATATTAGGATTTTCACATACTTTATACTTTATAATTACATAATATTTTATATTATATTTCATAATATATACTTTTATATTATATAGTCATATACAATTATAATTAAATAATATAATGAATAGCTAGAGAAATAGGAATACTATACTACACATAATTACTTTTAAATTTTTAAATCAGTTTTATCTTCCTAATGTTTTTTTAAACTCTTCATTCATTCCCAAAATAAACTAGAAGTATGGATACTTTCTATACTTTCTATACATCAACAGTTACCTGAACTGCCATGTATACTTACCACTGTCCACGTTATATAATGAAAGAAAGAGGTCTAGTATATATATATATATATATATATATATATATATATATATAGAGGACACTCCATCCCAAAAAACCTGGATACACATTCTTCTCCAATGTACATGGATCATTCTCCAGTCTAGACTACATGCTGACACATAAAACATACCTCCATAAAATCAAGAGGATAGAAATCTTGCAGGCTACCTTTGCTGACCACAAGGCTCTGAAATTAGATGTGAACTACAAAGCCACACAGAAGAAAAACTTTAACAATTGGAAATTAGACCCTGCTACTGAACAAACACTGGGTCCAAGATGAAATCAAAAAGGAAATCAAAACTTTCCTGGAAACAAATGATAATGAAGACACAAACTGCCAGAATCTATGGGACACAGCAAAAGCGGTCCTGAGAGGAAAATTTATAGCTCTACAAGCACACATCAGGAAGGAAGAAGGAGCATACCTAAATAACTTAATGACGCAGCTCATAAAATTAGAAAATGACCAACAAAAGGAACCAAAAATAGGAAGACAGAAGGAAATAACCAAGCTGAAAGAAGAACTCAATGAAGTGGAAAACCAAAAAACAATCCAAAAGACCAAGAAAGATGGATCATTTTTTTTTAAGGTTTAGTAAGCTCTTTTATTTTAAGGATGAGTTAAAGAAATACAGTAAAAAAAAGTGTCTGAGTGACAATTGTTGTTGTTTGCATAGGCCCAGCAAAATATGGGGGAAATAGAAAGGAAAAGCCTTGGCTTAAATACAGAGAGACCTTACCTCTGAAGTATTCTGACATAAGACCAACTCTGAGCTCCAGACATACTAGGTTGTCCAACTCCTGAGTCATTCTCTGTAGTTCTAGTAAGTTTTTTCTCACAATCGCTGTTGTTGGTGTCAAGTTTCTGTAGTTAGAGATCTTGGTTTCTGTGCATATCCTGCATCGAAGTCAGGATGATGTGGTGTGTCCTCTGGTTTCACCTCACCATTAGAAAGCAATGTGGAGAGCCCTGCCCTGAAAGCAGGTTGTTGCTGTTGCTAAGTCTTTTGGGTGTTAAAAAGAACCCTATTTAGAGTAAGTCTATGCCAGGGCAACGGTAGAGTCTCCCTGGTAGAGGTTTGCTTCCTGGTGATTAGACATCTATAATTTTGTAATTTGTCTGGCTGGTATCTGGGACTGAAAGATTGGGTTGGATTTGGTTGTTTTATCTCATTATCCAACAGGTTATTCTCTGAGGCACTTCTTGTGGTTATGGATTTTTTTTTATTTAAACACCTTGATTACATACATGATTGTGTTTGGGTTTCAGTCATAAAAGGAACACCACCCATCACCAGTGCAACATTCCCATCACCCAAGTCCCAAATCTCCCTCCTCCCCACCCAACCCCCGCCTGTACTCTAAACAGGCTCTACATTTCCCTCATACATTCTCAATATTAGGACAGTAAGTCAGAGAGAGAGAGAAAAACGCAGAATGGTCTCACTCATCTATGGGTTTTAAGAAAAATGAAAGACATTCTTGCAATAATAAATTTCAGACACAAAAGAGAAAAGAGCTGGAAGTTCCAGCTCACCTCAGGAAGCTCACCACAAAGAGTGATGGGTTTAGTTAGAGAAATAACTACATTAAGATGGATCATTTTAATAAAAATTATTGTGCTTTGTAACAAAAAATAAGAATTTTTTATCAAAATAAAAACTTTATTTAAAAAGTAAGAATTTTAAAGATAAATGAGAACACTCATGGTAGACAGAAAGTATATTCAAAATGCTTAAAGGTATCTGTTATATCAGGAATACAGAATGGCAAGATGGGCTAATAAAGGAGGCAAATAAAACACTAGGAATTAGGCAAAGAAGCAGTGTGGTATACTATTCAGTAAAGATGAAATTATATAAGTTTCCAATATCTGGATAGATCTAGAGAGTATCATGCTGAATGAAGTTATTCACATGGGAAAGGATAAATACAGACTGAGCTCTCGTATATGTTGTACAGAAAGAATCAGTAAGAAAATATTAAATAGCCAAAGGAACCTGAAAACAGATTTATAGAGCTGAACTAATCACAGAGGGTTGAGTGCGAAACTGAGACAATCTGGCAAAGGATATTGGAACATTATGCATTTTCATGCATTATAAATTATAGAGTCTACAAATTTTAAATTAATTTTTTTTTTTTTTTGGTTTTTGGGCCACACCCGGTGACGCTCAGGGGTTACTCCTGGCTATGCGCTCAGAAGTCGCTCCTGGCTTGGGGAACCATATGGGACGCCGGGGGATCGAACCGCGGTCCGTCCTAGGCTAGTGCAGGTAAGGCAGGCACCTTACCTCCAGCGCCACCGCCCGGCCCCAAATTTTAAATTAATTTTTAAATGAAGTTTTGATTTGCATCTCCCTGATGATTAGTGATGTGGAGCATTTTTTTCATGCTCCAAATTTGGCCATTTGTATTTTTTCTTTGTCAAAGTGTCTGTCCATTTCTTCTCCCCATTTTTTGATGGGATTAGATTTTTTTTCTTGTAAATTTCTGTCAGTGCCTTGTATATTTTGGAGATTAGCCCCTTGTCTGAAGGGTATTGGGTGAATAGTTTCTCCCACTCAGTGGGGGCTCTTGTATCCTGGGCGCTATTTCTTTTGAGGTGCAGAAGCTTCTCAGTTTAATATATTTCCATCTGTTAATCTCTGCTTTCACTTGCTTGGAGAGTGCAGTTTCCTCTTTGAAGATGCCTTTAGTCTCAATGTCGTGGAGTGTTTTACCTACGTGTTGTTCTATATATCTTATGATTTCGGTTCTAATATCGAGGTCTTTCATCCATTTAGATTTAACCTTCGTATATGATGTTAGCTGGGGGTCTAAGTTCAATTTTTTGCAAGTGACTATGAGGTACCACCTCACACCCCAAAGATTGGCACACATCACAAAGAATGAGAACAAGCAGTGTTGGCGGGGGATGTGGACAGAAAGGAACTCTTATCCACTGCTGGTGGAAATGCCATCTAGTTCAACCTTTATGGAAAGCAATATGGAGATTCCTCCAAAAACTGAAAATCAAGCTCCCATACGACCCAGCTATACCACTCCTAGGAATATACCCTACGAACACAAAAATACAATACAAAAAATCCCTTCCTTACAACTATATATATATATATATATATATATATATATATATATATATATATATATATATATATATATATATATACCATAGCAAGACTCTGGAAACAGCCAAGATACCCTTCAACAGACGAATGGCTAAAGAAACTGTGGTACATATACCCAATGGAATATTATGCAGCCGTCAGGAGAGATGAAGTCATGAAATTTTCCTATACATGAATGTACATGGAATCTATTATGCTGAGTGAAATAAGTCAGAGAGAGAGAGAAATGCAGAATGGTCTCACTAATCTATAGATTTTGAGAAAATGAAATACATTTTTGCAATAATAACTTTCAGACACAAAAGAGAAAAGAGCTGGAAGTTACAGCTCACCTCATGAAGCTACTACAAACAGGAATGAGTTTAGTTAGAGAAACAACTACATTTTGAACTATCCTAATAAAGAGAATGTATGAGGGAAATAGAAAGCCTGTCTAGAGTACAGGCGGGGGTTGGGTGGGGAGGAGGGAGATTTGGGACATTGGTGATGGGAATGTTGCACTGGTGATGGGTGGTGTTCTTTACATGACTGAAACCCAAACACAATCATGTATGTAATAAAGTTGTTTAAATAAAAAAAATTTAAATGAAGTTGTAGATGTCATCTTAAGAATATCATTGAAAGTTATGCTAATGGTCTGGACTTGGATTTTTTTTTAATGTAAAAACAGACATAAAACCCAAATAATCAAACTAACAGGAGAGCAAGGAAAAATGATTGTATTCGAGTCTTAGAACTTTTCTGACAACACATAGCTCTCTTAAACAGCTTCTAAATGGCCCTGACTGCTTCTCTGAACTATGAATCACTATACATACTGAAAAATTCAGTCTCTGTGATAGCTTATAAAGCACTCTATCTGACTGTCATTTATCTGCTCATCTCTTCTATTCTTCTTGCTCATCTCTACTCTTTCTGGCCTCTCTTTAATTACTTAACTATTCTCCTATGTACTGCCCTTCCTTGCTTTTGCTTCAACTATTCTTTCTTGAGATTCACATCACAAACTTTCTATTTTCTCAAATAAGTCCAAGATTTTTTTTAATCTTGACTTACTCATAGAAAGAGTTTTCTATGAGGTTCCCTTGTCAACTCTGTTCAAAAAGTTCAAAGCACTTATTACTTTTTGTTCCCTGTATTGCATTAACATTTGACCAAAAACAACTAATTGCTTTGAAACACTCATATTTACTAACATATTCTGACTCTTAGCACTAAAGTATAAAATCCACAATAGATTTTGTCCTCTTTTTCTTTAATGCTCCCATCACTATAGATTTCTGCATGTGCTTAATATTTATTGACCAAATAAAGAATTAAGTGGATTTCAATAATTATCCACAGTCCTGATTCAAGACTGAATATTTACAGTACCTTTTATTTACGAACATTTCTTACTTCATAACCAATTTATTCTAAAGATAAGTTTTATTGTGTTAAAATGTGTTATTACACTTTGACTACTTATAATTAAATTTCTGAAAATAAATAAACATGATGAAAATGGATGAAAGTAAAATACATACATTTAAAATGTGCAGTTTTCACTTGAATCATTCATTTATCCTTTTCTAATCAGGAGCTGATGAGGCACAAAAACAATCAACAGATTTAAAGAACTCAGGAGGATCACAAAAATCATTGTATTGATATCCAACTGCATTTCTTTTATGTTAACTGCTATCATTGCTTCGGCCTTAAAAATCATTCATTTAATTCTTAATTTGATAGGCTTGCTCCTTTCTTCAGGTTGCATAATGACATTCTTTAAGGCATTCTGTATGCCCCAATTTTAAAATCCTCTAATGTCTTTTATTCCTTTTAAAGTAATTCACTATAGTATAAAGTTTTAATGCAGTTTTTATTACCGTTTCTTCAATTTTGGTAGCAAGGAAGTCTTTAATCCCCCCTCAAGTATTCTTGTTTGTTTTTTCTTTGCTGTTAAATGTTGTTATATCTATCTAAATAAGAGGTTTAGAAACAGTTTCAAGACCCAAGAGTGAAACCAAAACAATGATTTCAATACTCTAGAACTTGATCCAAAGTACATATTGTATTGTAAAATATCAATTCACAAAAGTATTATTAAAATAATATACTAGAATTTAAGGGCTGAAGAGATAGTAGAGGAGGAGATAAGGCAACCAACCTCAATTTAAATCCACATCACTTCCAGGAGTGATCCCTGAGCAGGGCCAGAGTAAGCCCTGAGCACTGTTGGGTGTAGTTCCAACAAGAAAGCACAAAATAAATCTGATTAAACCTTGCTCTCGAGTGATTTACCTGTTTTCCCATGACTCTTTCACATGAACTCTCCTTTTCATGAATTCAAATAAAGGGAAGTCTGTCTAATTAAGCAATCGTTGCCAAAATAAATAAAGAATTTTATCACCCTCAGTTTCAACCACCATTTCCCTGTGTTGTGTATAGGAATGCACTCTTTCAGCAAATAGAAAGTTAGACTGGAAATTCCATCTGAACTTTTAGCTCTCCTTCATTTGTCAACTTCTCTTTAACTTTTAAAAGTCATCACATAACTAATCTTCTGCTTCCTCCAAAATTTTTACTTTTAATTTGGAAGGGAATGATAGGAAGTTTACATTTTGAGAGCGGAACGTAAACTGCCTACATCAAAGGTTGGCAAACTTTTTTTGCCAAGGAAAGTTAGTAAATATTTTTGACTTTTAGAGACACATATGGTCTGAGTCTTTTCTTATTAAAAAAAAATCCTTGAGAAATATAAAAAAATATGAAAGAAAAGAATTAAGTGAATGATTTTAAGGCCAAAACAATGATAGAGGTTATTAAAACTTGGTTAACATTGAGATCATGGTTCATAGTTTGTTAAACTCTAATCTTGCTCTTGGCTCGGGGGATAAAGAGTGGCTCCCTTGCAGTGCTCAAATGGCATGAGATTCCAGGGATTAAACTCAAGGCTTCATGCATGGGAGGCATGTACTCCAGCTCTGAGCTTTCTCTTTGTCCTTTGTTCTCTTAATAGTAAACTTTTATTTTTTTAAACTTTTAAATTAGGGATCACTCTATGTAGATTCATATGCAGTTTCAGAAATAATACAAAAGAAACCCTTGTGCAGTCCTCCAGTACTACCACCAAGGTGCTACTCCATGTCACAACAAAAATACAATTATACTAGATTCACTTTTGTAAACTCTTCTTTTACCTATATATTAAATGTGTATATGCTATCTAATTGAAATTTGGATATTTTAAAAAATAACATATTGAAAGCTAATTTTATAGTGCTGAACTCAGAGCTCACACTATCTAGAATTCAAGCATCTTGAATTTTTTTTGACAATATTGACTTTATTTTATTTTATTTTTTACTTTAAGATCCATGTTGTTCAATACTATTACCAGTAGTTTTATGGGTAAAACATTCCAACATAACATTCTACCAAAGCATCACTTCCCTCCCCAACTTTGGTCCCAGTTCTCTCCCCTTTTCCTAATACCACTTCAAGTCCCTCACATTCAGTTCTATAGACCAGTTCTTAGCTTCAGTTGCCTTGGGCATATGCTATTCTTTCACTACGTCTCTTTATATCCCACATATGAAGGGATCATTCTGTGTCTGTCCCTCTCCTAACTGCACGCATCATACTTTATAACAGCAAACTACATAAGTTTGTCTTTTTTGCTTTATAGCTAAGTACTGATCTGTGTGTACATATGCCACAGCATCTTGAATTTAATTTGATTTCTTTTTATAATCCATCTTTTGGCTTATTATACTATTTCAAATGCATTAGAAAAACTGTTCACTCTGAAGCTATTGCGTTAATGTTCTCTTAATGTCAAATACTTTTAATCTTTTTAATTGAGGAAGCAATTGTTTATAAAGGGTAAATATTTATGTTTTAGAGGTGCAATGTTACTGTGCCACACCTACCACCAAAATGCCAATCTTTTTTATAATGCTGTTCATTTTAAGTAGCTGTCCTTTTTGTATTTTCCCAGGCCCCTCTGGTGACCTCAGTTTTGTCATTAACATCTAAGAATATTTTTTAGTCTAGTTCTTGTTTTTTGTTTTTTGTTTTTTTACATAACATCAATGACTGAGATTATTCAGTATATTTTTCTCCTGACTTAACTTACTTAAAATAACACCTAATTCCATATGTAGTGGTAAAACATAATTTTTTTTTTGTTTTTGTGTTACACCTGGCACTGCTCAGGGGTTACTCTTGGTTCTGCAATCAGAAATCACTTCTGGCAGGCTCAGAGGACAATATGGGATGCCTGAAATCGAACTCATGTACTTCCCAGGTAGGCCGCAGGCAAGGCAATCGTCCTATTGCTGTACTATTGCTTCGGTCACAAAATCAAAATTTTTTTTATAGGAGAGTAGAATTTGATCGATAGCTATATTGCACAGTATTTTTTTTCCTTTTTCCTTTTGTCAACTGCAAATTGAACCTAGAGACTGACATATACAAGGCAGGAGCTCTAACTCTGAACCATATCCCAGATCCATTTATCTGGATAGTCCTGGGATTTTCCCCAGACCTTGACTATTGTAAATAGCACAAGCATGAACATATTTGCGCATATACCCTTTCAAATTAGGTATTTTGTTGTTGTTGTTGTTGTTGTTGTTGTTGTTGCTCTTCTCGGATAGACATTTAGATGTGAAATTCCTAGATTATATATGATGGTTCTTTCAATTTTTTTCTTCAGGAACCAGAGTACAGTGGTGGAGTTTTTTTTCTTGCTTGAAGCTGATCTGGGTTCGAAAAATACTGTTTTGATTTAAGCCTGAACCAACTTACATTTCTATCAACAGTGAATGAGTCTTCTTTTTCTTCTCATTCTCACCAGAGTTGGTTTTTCTTTAAGCCTTGATGTAGGTCATTATATGTGTGAAATGATATCTTATTGTTGTCATTATTTGCATTTCCCTAGAGCTGCCAATGATTAACATTTTTTCACTTTTTATGTGCTTTTATTCACTATTCATCCTTTTGTGAAGTGTTTACTTAGGTCATCCTATTTTGGGATGGGGTTGCTTATTTTTATTGCTTAATTTTGAGAGTGCTTGATATAATTTGGATATTAGACCTTTTGTCAGATGTATTTATGATTACCTTCAGTATGATGTTCTTTGATTTTAGTAATTATTTTAGACAATGTAGAAGCTTTTTATTTTAATGTAGTCTGATGTATTAATTTTTGCTATTGTGTCCTTTGTCAATAAAACAACTATTAAAGACAAAGTTTTCATTTCCTTCTGTCCCTTAGTAGTGCCTTAACTGTTTTTATATATAAGTATTTCACCTCAATTGTTTCATTGACTTCTATGTATTGGGTTTTCTTGATGAAATTCTATATAGATCTTCATTTTATTTTTTTATCTTGTGAGTTGTCTGCATACAAAAACAAGACAAAATTTTATATAGTGATTTTGCAATCTGCTACTTCAATATTAATTTATTGCTTTTACAAAGGGGGTTGGCAATTTTTGTATTTCCTATGCACATTCTTTTCTTGTTTCCCACCCCCCTCCGAACATTCTTATACCAACTTCAAATGGTGACAGTTTAACTTGTTTTCTAATTTAATTTGAATCCGTTAAATTTCTTATTGACTACATAGCTAAGACTTACAATACTGTATTGTTGATGCCTATTATTTATCAGATCTCCTATCTGCTTCTGATTTTTATACCCTTGTATTATGAATAAAGAGAAAAAGTTAAAACTCAAGTCTTATTAGTGGTCTTATTATATAAAATTTACATATAAATTTCATCTTTTTTAGCACATATACAGCAAGGAATGTTATCTCCTTATAATGAAGTCTCCTTTCTAAATTATATTTTTATTTTTGGGTCACACCAGCAGCACTCTGGGGTTACTCCTGGCTACACCCAGAAATTACTCCTGGCAGGCTCAGGGGACCATATGGGATGCCGGGATGCAAACCACCATTCTTCTGCATGCAAGGCAAACACCTTATCTCCATGCTATATCGCTGGCCCCAAAGTTTCCTTTTAATAGCTATGATTTGCCCTACTTTATCCTTTAGAATACTCCCCACAAATTTTTTTTCTAATATAAAAACAATAGTCAGCTCAGTAGTACTCTAATGAGGGTTTGATATATTTAATGATGCTTTAATTTTAAAGTTATTTGTATCTTTTAAGAACATCTCTTATACTTAGCACAGTTAGATCCTGAGATTATACCTACCTTAACAATCTTCTTTAAAACCTTGTTGATCCATGGACTGTTATGATAGTGCCAATGGTAGGGCATTTGTCTTGCACGTGGCTGACCCAGGATGGACCTCGGTTCAATCCCCAGCATCCCATATGGTCCCTCAAACCCAGAATGATTTCTGAGCACATAGCCAGGAATAACCCCTGAGCATCACCTGGTGAGGACCCAAACAAAACAAAACAAAACTAACACTTTGTTGATCTTAGTTTTCTTCTTTCTTTCTTTCTTTCTTCTTTCTTCTTTTTCATTTTTCATTCTTCCTTCCTTCCTTTCTTCTTTCCTTCTTTCCTTCCTTCCTTCCTTCCTTCCTTCCTTCCTTCCTTCCTTCCTTCCTTCCTTCCTTCCTTCCTTCCTTCCTTCCTACCTACCTTCCTTCCTTCCTTCTTTCTTTCTTTCTTTCTTTCTTTCTTTCTTTCTTTCTTTCTTTCTTTCTTTCTTTCTTTCTTTCTTTCTTTCTTTCTTTCTTTCTTTCTTTCTTTCTTTCTTTCTTTCTTTCTTCTTTCTATCTTTCTTCTTTCTTTCTTTCTTTCTTTCTTTCTTTCTATCTTTCTTCTTTCTTTCTTTCTTTCTTTCTTTCTTTCTTTCTTTCTTTCTTTCTTTCTTTCTTTCCTTTTTCTTTCCTTCTTCCTTCTTTCTTTTTCTTTCTTGCATTCTTTCTTCTCTTTTTTCTTTTTCCTTCCTTCCTTTATTCTTTCTCTCCTTTCTTTCTTTCTCTTTCTATTCAGTCTGTCTCTCGAACATTACAATATTGTAGCTATGAAAAAACTGGCTAAGGATATCATGTTTATATAATGCCGGGTAAAAATATTAACTTTATGTATGTTAACTGCTGCCCACCAACAATAAAAAAATTAGTGCATAAGTGGTCTTATTTTTATACCTGTAAACTAGTTATTTACTTGACACACAAAACAGTATAATTTTTAAAAAGTGATGTTAAATGGAGAGACAATTTCATGATTAAGTAGTTCAACATTATATATAATAGAGTTCTCTATATTAAAAAGAAAAGGTAGATAGAAAATTAATTGTGATTGAATTATTTATTTTATATATAAAAACATTATGTGGGCCCGGAGAGATAGCACAGCAGTGTTTGCCTTGCAAGCAGCCGATCCAGGACCAAAGGTGGTTGGTTCAAATCCTGGTGTCCCATATGGTCCCCCGTGCCTGCCAGGAGCTATTTCTGAGCAGACAGCCAGGAGTAACCCCTGAGCAACGCCGGGTGTGGCCCAAAAACCAAAAACATAAACAAAAACAAAAAAGAACATAATGTTATTTTAACTGTACTTTAAATATCTGTAAGCAGTACCATATTTTCTGGCTTATAAGATGACTTTTTAAACCATGAAAAACTTCTTAAAAGACAGGGGTCATTTTATATGCTGGTATACAGCATGCTGAAACTTACTCCAGCTTCAGGGATGAGTAATCCATCCTCCTCTTACTGCTGCATCCCATTCAGCTGCCAGACGTCATCATTCCGTCCTCTGCTTGTCCTGATTCATCCTCAGGGTACACAGAGGAGTTGAGATCTGAGTTACTGAACACCACATCCCATTCAGCCACCAGGTGTCATTGCTGGTATGCGGCTTTTCTGTGCTCAGTCCTCTGTTCAGCTTCTATGGAATACAACGGAGGCACGCTGTCTCCCTCAAGCTGTCCTATCAATCACTGTACCCCAGCCAGCTGCTCTTGGAGGAGCCCCTTTTCCCTGCTCTCAATGTAGATCACAATGAAAAAATCACAGTCACTCACTACAAATGACAAATGTGAAATGAAGATTGGCACTCCAAAGTCTAGCTTTATTAAAAATATACTGTTAACCTTTGAAGGTTCTACTCTTTTTCTCTTACATTTTTTTAATTTCCATTTTGTGTGCTTTAAAAGAGGGGTAGTCGTATTATATGATGAATATAGCCCAAACCCTATATATTTTAACAGGAAAAGTAGGGAGTAGTCTTATACCTTTGGTTGTCTTATATGCCAGAAAATATGATAAGTATACTGACACCAAAAAACATTTATATTTATATGTATTATATGAGACCATATGACTGAGAATAAATGCCCAATTCATGGTGACATGAAGAAATACACTTTGCCCTGGGGATCTGTCAACACAGCTCAGATGACTAAGAAATTTCCTGCAATGCGGGGCCAGAACAGCATCATGCCCTTGCCCTTACTTATTCCCCACAGTGCTCACCCTGAACCACAGGCTTTGGTGGCTGACAATCATCTGAAGAGTCTCTCAAAAAAGAGGAAACATCTACTTTCCATGTGAATTCATGGGACTTATTTAAAATTAAAAATATATTAAGCCTTTGTAGCTGATTCTTGTCTGTGTAAAATATATAAATATGCTCAGGTAGAGCTATACAATTATAGAAGAAAGACTAATCTTAATTCACAATCATTACCTTGTTCTTTCTACATTTTGAAATAAAATAATGAACTATTTGTTGATCACATAAGCTAACATATTACAATAGTTATTTTAGTAATCTCTTCTTCATTGCTAATGTACCCATTTGAAAAAGCTCATCTTGAAATCAAGCTCCTGTATTCTCTCTACAGGTGTCTTTGTTCTTTCTCAGGGTAAGGGGATAATTGTCATTAAGAATGAGTTTAGGGCCCGGAGAGATAGCACAGCTGTGTTTGCCTTGCAAGCAGCCGATCCAGAACCAAAGGTGGTTGGTTCGAATCCCGGTGTCCCATATGGTCTCCTGTGCCTACCAGGAGCTATTTCTGAGCAGACAGCCAGGAGTAACCCCTGAGCACTGCCGGGTGTGACCCAAAAAAGAATGAGTTTAGATGCTAAATAAATCCATTTTTTTTCTTTTTAACATTTACAAAGTAAAAGTGGACTTAAAACTCTTGTCTGTCTTACAATTACACCAGCTATCTTCTAACATAACATACATACATTTCTACTCATTTAATGAATATGATTTAGTATTTACTATATAGGAAAGGGTTTTTCTGGGGTCAGGGAGATGGTGCAGCGGTAGGACATTTGCCTTGCATGTGATTGACCCAGAAGAACCTTGGTTAGATCCCGGGTGTCCTCTATGGTCCCCCAAGCTAGGAGTGATTTCTGAGTGCGTAGCCAGGAATAACCCCTGAGCATCACTGAGTGTGGTCCAAAATTTTAAAATAAAAAAGAAAGGGGTTTTCTAATTCACAAAGTTGTCTTTGTTCTAGCACAAATATAAATCCAATTATAATACTAAACCATAGTGTTGGATTGCTCCCAACATCAAGTGAATTAACTTCAAGTCACAAGATTATTGAATTAATATAATAATAGAGATGAGTGTAATAAATTATATTTAATTTGGCTTATCATATGTCAGGTACTATGGTAATTACATTATATATAATTCATCTTATTTATTATTACTATAATGTAGATTCTACCATATTCCCTGTCCTGTAGATATGAAACTGAGAGATAGATATATGATTCCAAATGCAATTTACTCTTAACAGAGGCCTACTCCTTAACCCCCCCATTTGTCCTTCTTTTACATTTCCATTGACTCTATCATCCTTTATCTCAGAGCTTAGAACTGGACCTAATTCTTTCGATTTATTCAAGTGTATTTTTAACTAAGTAACTGAATTAAACTAAACCAGGGAACATTGCCATTTTTTTTGAGGTGATATACTAAGAAAGTACATAAATAATATATTGAAAAGTTTGATCCTATAAGATTTCATGTAATTTTTAAGAAAACTTATTTGTTAACAATATTGATTATATTAGCATCTTTTCCTAGAATTGACCCAAGGCATTTATGTGAAGCAATAATAAAAATGCACAATAAATAACAGCAACTGCTAAAACCTAATTTTTCCCACCATCTTCTTTATTTATTGGTATTTTTTTTTTTTTTTTGGTTTTTGGGCCACACCCGTTTGACGCTCAGGGGTTACTCCTGGCTATGCGCTCAGAAATCGCCCCTGGCTTGGGGGGACCATATGGGACACCGGGGGATCGAACCGAGGTCCTTCCTTGGCTAGCGCTTGCAAGGCAGACACCTTACCTCCAGCGCCACCTACCCGGCCCCATTTATTGGTATTTTTATTCTGTGATCTGACTATTTTTCTACTGTGAAATTTCTGCCTATTTATTGCATTAGGTAGCATCAGAAATTTAAATAATTTTGTGAAACTTTGACCAAAAAAAAAAAAAGACTTAATTTCAAGGTTAGGGCTCACCTAGCTTTAGAGTTTCTAATTATTTAAATCTATAAATTTTAGCCTGGACCATCTTATTGAAAGTAATCACTAGCATTCTTCCAAGACTCAAAATGAGGTGGAAATTTTGCAATAAATATCTACTTATAACAGTGTACCTACCTGTTAATGATGCTAATGATTTAATATTTAATTTCTCCCTCTAATTCCATGAGGTAGGGAATAATCTTCCAGGAGATATACCGGGAATATGTGTGTGTGTGTGTCATGACAATTCAAGCCAAGTCAACCCTTTGGTAAAATCTAAAGATCTGAATTCATAGAGCTGTGGAGATAGCACAGCTGGGAAAGTTCTTGCAGAGCATGCAGCCAAACCCTGGTCAGTCTGCAACATTCCCTACAGTCCCCCCAAGCACTACCAACATTTATCCTTGAGCACAGACCAAGAATAATGCCTGAGTATTGCAAGGTATGGCCCAAAGACATACAAACAAAAATAATCTGAATTCAAGACTAGCTACAAATTCATAAAAGCCTTGGTTATAAATGTGACCTAAATTATAGCAATTTAATTTAATTTAATTTAATTTCAGAATGTGTATGCAACTTCTATAGCTTCCTGAGTCTCAATACCTTTCAAGTGGAAAAGGGATCAAATGTGAAAATCAAATATATATATATATATATATATATATATATATAGTGTTTGAATTAAGGTAAATCTCATGCAAGACAAGTACCCTACTCACTGTCCTATCTCTCTGATCTCTGAATTATGTATATGTTTTAATTGTTCTTTTATTTAAACAACCGTGCTTATAAAGTTGTTCATGATTGGGTTTCAGTTTTACAAAGTACATCACCCTTCACCCCTTTACCTTTGAACATTTCCTGCCAATAATATCCCCAGTTTCCCTGCCTGCCTTCCCTCTGCCTGCCTTTGGAACAGACATTTAACTCTCTCTCTCTCTCTCTCTCTCTCTCTCTCTCTCTCTCTCTCTCTCTCTCTCTCTCTCTCTCTCTCTCTCTCTCTCTCTCTCTCTTTCTCTGTCTCTCTTTCTCTGTCTCTCTTTCTCTGTCTCTCTTTCTCTCTCTTCTTCCTCCTCCTCCTCTCTCTCTTTCCCTTTTTCTCTTTTTTCTTTTTTATCCTTTTTATTCCCCTTTAGAAAACTATAGATTGTATTATTGCTACTGAAGGAATATCATGCATAGCACTTTATCTCAATTCAATACCCAGTTACTATCTAGAGTGATCAGTTTCAGCTATCATTGTCATATTGGTCTCTTGTCTCCCCTAACTGCACTGCTCCACTATTTGTAAAAAAACTTTCTACTATCTAGTCATCCTACTGGCCCTCATCTCTATTGTCTATCTTGGGTATTATTTCCACACTATCTTTTATTTTTCTTATATCCATAAATGAGTAAAATTATTCTCAATTTGTCTTCCCTCTGCCTCATTTCACTCAGCATAATATCTATATTGTGTTTTAACTCAATGGATACTTACCGATTTTTGGAGTCTAGGTTATTCATGTTTATTTATTCCATAACTTACCCTATTTAGGGTATGGTTACTCTGAAGAATAAAGAGGTTCTTGTTTCATTTAACTTAGAAAGCTCCAACATCAATATATTTTTCCATCATGGTTCTTTAGCTGTCTCTAATCTCTTCTTTTATACACTTTGGGTTACAACGTTCTTCAATATGTCACAAAGCCATGAGCAAATGCAAGCAAAAATTATATAAGTAGAAATTTTTTTGATATCGACTGCAAGAAGACACCTTGGGAATCATGTGATGGCAATAACTCGACTGATTATAAGTAAAGAAACAAATACACATTCTTCTTCCAGTTGAGGATATGTCAATACAACCCTCTATTTCATGCCAGGTACAGGAAACTATAAATAAGGTAGTGTATTGTGAAGTTGATGGCCTAGATAAAAAGCAGTATTGTGACATTTATAAAAGTTCTTTTATTTATTTGATATTGCCTTGGGAAGAGAGGAAAATGTCTCTAGTTCCTTTTCTTTTTTAAAAAAGGTATTTGTACAGTGTAATTCTCATGTGTGGAGAACAAGAACATACTAAGTTCAATATCCTACCTTTGACTAATCCTGTTATGATTCTTGAGACTATTACAAGCAGATTTTTCCTGTTCTTTTTGGCTTTATGGGCCACAGCCAGCTGTACCAAGGGCTTTCTCCTCTAAATGTGTTCAGAGATTACTTTTGGTGGTGCTCACAGGACCTTATGTGGTTCCGGGGATAGAACCTGCTGCAAGACAAGCACCTTAATTTTTGTCTCATCTCTTGACCTCCAGAGTCATACTTTTTAAGAAAAAGTTTTGTGTTGGAGCTTAAGAGGCTTGATTAGTTGAGTAGAAATAAAGTTTTAAGAAAAATAAGGCAAATATGATGTAGAAAAGCTATAGAATTTTCTTGATAAAACCTAAGCAGGGGCAGATGGCTAGTTCTAAAAACTTCTGTTACCTATGAAAAATAATTTTACTTTCCTTAGTCTTAGTTGATCCACTAATTCTCTTGGATCTGAAAAACACTTAGGAGTCCACTTTTTAAGATACCCTAAAATTTTGATTTATTAAACCAAGATGATTAATGTATGTTCCCCTATAAAGGTCATTTATCAGAATAAGCCCTAAAGTAATGGCAGGCATTAAACTAAAATATGCATTGTCTCATTTTTCCAGTTTCATTAAGACTCAATTGAGAATAAAATTGCAAGATAAAGTGTATGGCATGATGATTTTATATGTGCATAATTGTGAAAGGGTTTTCCCTATTGAGTTAATTAGCAATACTTCCATCACCTTAAATATTCATTCACTTTTTATAAGAACACCTATTTTGTTCTCTTAGTACATGTTAATTATACTATATAATTTAATAAGCTCTAGTCAGTTACATATAAAGTTTTTAGTTCTCACTTATCCCTTAGATTTTTAACAAAAAGAAGTTTAGAACTTATTCTATATTTCCACTTCCAGTTGTGAAAATCACTATTTTACACTATTTTCTAAAAGAGTAATATCTTTATGGGGCTGGAGCAGTGGTGCAGTGGTAAAGCATTTCATTTGCACATGATGTTAGCTGTGGGCTGGGGGTCTAAGTTCAATTTTTTGCAAGTGACTTTTCTTGTTAAGTTCTTTCAGTACCTTGTGAATCTTAGATATTAGCCCCTTATCTGATGGGTATTGGCTGAATAGTTTATCTCATTCTGTGGGTGACCTTTGTATTCTAGTCACTATATCTTTGGAAGTGCAGAAGCTTCTCAGTTTAATTTAGTCCTATTGTTTAAATCTGCTTCTGCTTGTTTGGACAGTGGTGTTTTCTTCTTAAAGATGTTTTTAGTCTCAATGTCATGGAGTATTTTTACCTACGTGTTCTTCCATATACCTTATTATTCCAGGTCTAATATCAAGGTATTTAATCATTTGGATTTGACCTTTGTGCATGGTTTTAGGTGGAGGTCTGTATTTGCTTTTTGTGTGTGTCTAACCAGTTGCTCCAACACCACTTGTTGAAGAGGCTTTCCTTGCTCCATGTTGCCCTTCTTGCCCCCTTTATCAAAGATATATTAATTATATGTCTGGGGTACATTCTCTAAATACTCAAGTCTATTTCACTGATCTGTGGGTTTGTCTTCATTACAATACCATGCTATATTAATGACTATTTGCTTTGTAGTACAACTTAAAGTTGGGGTAAGTGATGCCTCCCATTTTTTATTTTTAAGGGTTTCTTGTATATGAATTGCTATATGAATCTATTGTTTCTAGAAGCTTTTGGATAGTCTTTAGTGTTTTCTAAATATAGTATCATATCATGTGCAAACAGTGAGAGCTTGACTTCTTCCTTTCCTATTTGGATGCCCTTGATATCTTTTTCTTGCCTAATTGCTATAGCAAGTACTTCCAGTACTATGTTGAATAGAAGTGGTGAGAGAGGACAGCCTTGTCTTGTACCAGATTTTAGAGGAAAAACATTTAGTTTTTCTCCATTGAGGATAATATTTGCCATTGGTTTGCAGTAGATGGCCTTAACTATATTGAGAAATATATATTCTCAATGTATATTTCCTTTCATTCCCATCTTAATGAGACTTTTTTTTTTATCAGGAATGCATGTTGGACCTTATCAAATGCTTTCTCTGCATCTACTGATATTATCATATAGTTTTTGTTTTCCTTGTTGTTGATACTGCATTTTATGTTGATAGATTTATGGATTTTAAACCATCCTTATATTCCTGGGATGAAACCTACTTGTTAGTAGTGAATGGCCTTATTGATAAAGCATTAGATCCTATTTGCCAGAATTTTGTTGAGGATCTTTGCATCTGTGTTCATCAGGGATATTGGTCTATAATTTTCTTTTTTTTCTTTTTCATCTTTATCTGGTTTTGGTATTAATGTGATGTTGGTTTCATAAAAACTATTTGGAATTGTTTTGTGTTTTAAATTTCATGAAAGAGCTTGGCAAGGATTGACAGTAGTTCCTCTTGAAAAGTTGAAATAATTCATTTGTGAATCCAACTGGGCCTGGCCTTTTGTTTTAGGGCAGACATTTGGTTACCATTTTAATTTCCTCAATAATTATGGGAGTATTTAGATATGCTATGTCCTCCTTATTCAACCATGGAAGGTTATAAGAGTCCATAAATTTATTTATCTCTTCCATGTTCTCATGTTTCATGGCATATAGTTTCTTAAAGTAGTCTCTAATTATCCTTTGAATCTCTGCAATTTCTATCATGATCTCTACCTTTTCATTTTTAATATGGTTTATCAAGTTTCTCTTTCTTTCTTTGTAAGTTTTGCTAGTTTTCTATCAATCTTGCTTATTTTTTCAGAGAACCAACTTCTGTTTTCGTTGATCTTTCTAATTGTTTGCTTTTTTTCTGATTTCCACTTCATTGATTTCTGCTCTAAGCTTTGTTATTTCCTTCTGCCTACCTTTTTTGGTTCCTTTTGTTGATCATTTTTTAATTTTATAAGTTGCATTATTAAGCTATTCAAGTGGGCCCCTTCTTTTTTCTGACGTGTGCTTGCAAAGCTATTATTTTCCTCTCAGGACCACTTTTGCTGTGTCTCATAGATTCTGATAGTATGTGTCTTCATTATCATTTGTTTCCAGGAAAGATTTGATTTCCTTTTTGATTTTATCTTGGACCCAGTGGTTGTTCAGTAGTAGGCTGCTTACTTTCTAGGTGTTAATATTTTTCTTCTGTGTCCCTTTGCAGTTTACAACTAATTTCATAGTCTTGTGTTCAGCGAAGTAGACTGCAAATTTTTTATTATTTTATGATGGTATGTTTTAGGTGCCAGCATGTGTTCTATCCTGGAGAATGACCCTGTACAAATGACATAAAAGACACAAGAAAATAATCTCAATACAAAAATAATGACAACAAAGAACTTCCTTAGCTTATAGAAAAACGTGAAGTTCACAGAAACTACACACTGGGTAATGCTAATGAATTGACATTACTCTCTCAACACAATGTACTATAATTTTATTTAATTTTCAAGCATATGGGAAATAAGTGTTTTTACCCTTTAAAGGGGGAGAAATCAGTTTCTCTACACAGGCAAATGCTAATCCATTTCAGAACTCAGATCCATCACCACAGAGTTTTCTAAGTTTGAATGTTATCAGTGTTACTTTAAGTATCCATGACTTTAAAACTGCCCAGTCCATTTGCAGCAAGTTGTGTAGCTTGGAAACATCAGAATGTTTCTAATTGAGTGAAGATGTGGTAGGAATTTTTATGGGAAAAGTGTACACCTTTTTTTGCAGTGAGTTCACAGAAAGGAAGGGTTAGTAGAAATATAATGCCAAAACCAAATTTAGAGGATGAAAGGAGATATTGTATAATATCAACTCCTACTGTACAGACTGTGCGTGGGTGTTGGGAATGAACAACATACTCATAAAATCCTCTGAAGTAGGTGATGTTTGAGCTTCATTTACATTAGGTATCAAAATTAATTCGATTAATTAGATGAAGAAGATAGAGTGAAAGGGGAAGAAAAGCACACAGAAGAACAAGTCTGAATATCTGCAGTTTGATATCAAAAGACCGAGAAGTTTTATTACATAATTTGGGTTTTATATTTTTTTGGCTCCTTGGTGCTTCAGCATTCCTCCCGGTTCTGAGCTCAGAAATCAACTCTGGCAGGCTCTGCAGACCACTTAGGATCCTGAGGGTCCAACCCAGGTCCACTGATTGCAAAGCAAATGCCCTACCTGCTGTGATATCATGCAGGCGCCTGATTACATATTCTTAATTGTACCCAGATCTTGCTTAATCTCTCTGAATCTGTTTCCTCATTTCTAAACAAGAACTCTGTGCTAAAGAGGGAGAAAGCGACATGCAAGGCACTACTCCATTCACAATAGTGTCAACTACAGTGACAAAAAAGAAAAAGAGAGCATGAGAGAGAGTGAGGGAAAGAGAGAGAAACAAATTGCCAGTACTAGGACAGGCGGTGTGTGTGTGTGTGTGTGTGTGTGTGTGTGTGTGTGTGTGTGTGTGCAAGGTGGGAGATAAAAGGAGACAGACAGCGATGGAGGGAAGGGTGCATTGGTAAAAGATGTGTACATTCTATAAATGAAACCCAGCAATGAACAGTTTTGTAATCGCAAAGCTTATATTTAAAAACATAATTACTTAATGTCATGTGTTTATAACATGGTCTGGGGGTCAACAAGTATATCTATTAGAATAATGATAATAGTAGTGTTCCTTATTATCATAAGGAACAATATGCAAGAACAACATTTTCCTCTCGTTATTCAGACCAATAAATCATAGATGATCTGTACATATATTTAAATTGTGGTTTGCTACTGTTTAATATTCAATAGGTTGATTTATTTCTCTAAGTCATAGTTAGAATCTTATAAATATAAAGGTCATGGATATTCTATAAAATTCCTTCTAAAATCTAATGAAATAAAGTATCTAGGACTTACAGGAGGGACTCAGTAAGTTATATTTTTATTGACACCTATATGTATTGTTATGAGTAGAAAGATGTGAGTGCAATAAAACAACAACAACAACCACAACAACACAAAATGTTCTAGCCCTTCGCTTTAGAAAGTCTAAGAAACTGGGGCCGGGCGGTGGCGCTGGAGGTAAGGTGCCTGCCTTGCCTGCGCTAGCCTAGGACGGACCGCGGTTCGATCCCCCGGCGTCCCATATGGTCCCCCAAGAAGCCAGGAGCAACTTCTGAGCGCATAGCCAGGAGTAACCCCTGAGCGTCACAGGGTGTGGCCCAAAAACCAAAAAAAAAAAAAAAAAAAAAGAAAGTCTAAGAAACTTTTTGTTTCCTTTTTGGGCACACTCCGTGACACTGTGGGGTTATTCCTGCTAGGCACTCAGAAATCCTTCCTGGCTGCGGGGACCATATAGGACGTTGGGGATTGAACCAAGGTCCCTCCTGGATGTGCCACTTGCAAGGCAAATGCCCTACCACTGTGCTATCACTCCGGCCTGATAGTCTTGATAGTCTACCCAGCACCTTTATAGATATATCTCTTCAAATTTATTTATCTTCATACCTTTTACTTTCTTTAATTCTAAAAGCAAACACACACACACACACACACACACACACACACACTTAAAGACCTAGGTCCACCATCTGAAGTTTTCATCTTTGTGTAAATTATTCCATCATTCAAACTAATGATGACTCAGACAGAATTATTCTCAGTTCCCAAGGATCCCAGGACTAGCTGACTCACTTCTCTTTAGAGTACCCAACCCCCTTTACAGCATTCACCAAATAGTTTTTGTGAGTGGATGATTCCAAGCTGATTCAAAGATTCATTGATGACAAAGGTCTATTTTATGCACTATGTAGTGCCTAAATTGCAATGTCATATAATAATCCTAATTTGTCTTTTAAATTGTATTTAAATATCAAGTATATAATGTCAAAAGTAATTCACTTAGCTACATATAATTACTCACACTTTGTCTTCTCCCAGATAACTACAACTTTTTTTTCTTGTAAGATCATCTTGTTAGGGCTGCTCAAGTTTGTCTTCTACTCTTCATCATAAGTATTATGATGGTTATGTTGTGAATTTGTGCTTTACTTAATCCAATAGAGGCTTTTGTTTCACTGCTGAAGTGTTGTTCCTTCATGCTGCTTTATTCCTTCACTCTTACTGTCTCAGTCAGCTGTTTTAACCATCCAAATTAGTTCTATATTTAAATCATTTCCCCTGTATTATTGATACAACTTCTTGCATTGTATTAAAGATGTGTTTTCTATATGAAGCTTACCACAAAGAGTGGTGAGTGCAGTTAGACAAATAACTATGCTAACAACTGTCATGACAATGGTAATGAGGGAGAGAAGTAGAATGCCTGTCTCGAATACAGGCTGAGTGTGAGGGAGATAGGTGACGGAGGTCATTAGTGTTCTTTTCTATAACTGAAACTCAGCTACAAACATGTTTGTAATTATGGTGCTTAAATATATTATTATGAAAAAAAAGATTTGTTTTCTAATATTCTCTGATGATCGTGTGATAGGTATTTTGTTGTTGTTGTTGTTGTTGTTGTTTTTGAACCACACCCAGTGACACTCAGGGGTTACTCCTGGCTTGGGAGACCATATGGGACACCAGGGAAACTGAGTTTCGTTCTAGTCAGCTGTTTGCAAGGCAAATACACTACTGCTGCACCACTGCTCTGGCCCCCTGTTTTAGGTTTTTAAGTTTTTAAAGAGCTTTGGGTTGTGCAGAATAGCTTTTTACTAATTGTTCATGTATCCTTGTGTTTATATTTATTCATTTATTAATGTGATGAGACTCATCTATATATGATGTTCCTATATTAGATATAGTGTTTGTCAGCCTTAGTTTCCAAAAACTGTTGTTTGGTTAATGACTAATCTTAAAGAAGAAAAGGAATTATATACAAAAATATCTATAATTCTGCTTGATTACAGCTGCTTGAGTTTTTTTCATACTCAGTATCTGGTCCATATCTCATTGAACCAGAATTCATGGGGCAGAGCAAATAAGAAAATAATATACTTAAAAGTCTTTTTATAATTCTTTTTTTTTTTTTTTTGGTTTTTGGGCCACACCCATTTGACGCTCAGGGGTTACTCCTGGCTATGCGCTCAGAAGTCGCTCCTGGCTTGGGGGACCATCTGGGACGCCGGGGGATCGAACCGCGGTCCATCCTAGGCTAGCGCAGGCAAGGCAGGCACCTTACCTCCAGCGCCACTGCCCGGCCCCGAAAAGTCTTTTTATAATTCTTACCTTTAAATTTATTTTCTCAAATACTCTTTGGGCACACTCAAAGGTTCTCAGGTATACAGGGGTGAGAATCATTCCCTGGTAGGGGAACCATATTGGGGGTACTGGTGATCAAATCCTAGTTGACTGCATTGGAGACAAGTACCTTGTCTGGCATATTATCTCTCTGATACCCACTTTTCACTAATGATAGAAAATTATCTACCTTCCAAGTGCACAATATTTCTGAATATTGTGCATTTCAAACCATCTTTAATTTAGTTTTATTGAGAGAATGGTTGTCTTCTAGAATAGAGTAATATTAAATGCATACCACAAAGTTCTGTTAGACATTGAAAATGAATGCAATAGGAGGAAGTGGTGTTGAAAGGTAATAAAGCATCATGTATGAAAGTATCAGCAACAGTATTACAATGCAAAAAATTGAATATATAAAAAGTGCCTTCGGTAGAGGAAGACTGGCGAGAGACAAATACAGGTAGAAGGACAGCGGTGAAGCAAAATGGACACTGGTTTTGAAATTTTGTATGCTTGAAACCAAATTACAAATAATTTTATTGTATGGTGAGTGTATAAAAATAAAATAAAAAATAAAATTAACAAAAATGAATACAATCGACATTTCCACTGATCCCCAAGAGGTTATTATTTATTAAAGAATCAGAAATTAAGTAAATTTGATTATAATGTGTTTTTCAATGTTATTTTATTGATAGCCACGATTATGATCTACAAAGTCCTTCACAGTTGGATTTCAGATATACAGTGAATCAGGGCCATTCCTACCAACAGTGTTGGCTCCCTCCACCAATTTTCAAGAGCATATCATGTATTATCATCTTTGCCCCCTGGCCTGCCAATATAACAGGCCCATTTACGTTTAGATTGTTAAAGTTTAGGTTTCTTGATTCTATTGTTATTCATAGAGTGTAGACTTTGGCTTGAATATTTATTTTTGTTCTTTTTGGTTCTCCAGTGAAACCAATGCAATTGAGACCACTTGGCCCCTGAACCACTTCCATTCTTTTCCCTTTTCTTCTTAATTTTATTTTTAAAATGCAGAAATATTAGGTAAATCAAAGTAATACTTGTTTCAAGATTCTACGAAAAAGGCAGGAGCCCCTATTTAAAAGATAAAAGAGAATAAAAATAAATAAGAAGAAAAATAAAGGGGGTGGTAGGTTTTTATTTATTTATTGTATTTTGCATAGGTGCATCAAAAGTGGGCAAAATAGAAAGGATAAAACTTTGGTCTAAAAACAGGGAGACCTTTCTCATGAAGCATCCTGCAATAGACCAACTACAGGCTCCGAGCATGCTAGATTGTCTAACCCCAAAATCTTTCTTCATGATCTCAGTAAAAGTTCTTAATTATAGTTGTTGCAGTCAGGTATGATACATTAATACTACATAACCCTGGAGAATTATTAGCCTATGGCTAAAAAGAACAAAGCTGAAATGATGGAAAGAGGTTCATAAAAGTCTCTTAACAGTATATATATATATATATATATATATATATATATATATATATATAATATATATATATATATTAGAGAGGGAAGAGATATTTTGAGGAGGTATGAAATTGTATCCCCAAACTGTATACAATCGTGTAACCAGGCTTACATCAATTAAAAGTTTTCTGTTGATTCAAACTGCATTTAAGAGTCATAAGCTAGAGAATTTTCTCATACTTTTTTTTTTCAGAATGGTATTATGAGTCTTCATTGAATAAAGAAAATTGTTACTATTCTCTAGAAATTAGTTAGAAGAAATTTAGATTCCAGTTATTGGAAAGAATATGAGAAGAGTCTCCTGGGTTGTATTTGAAGGCTCTGGCTGTCATCTGGCCAGTATTTCAATTCTAGAGAGTAAGAATGTTGTTATCTGCAGTGCTGAGAACACACAGGCCATCGTGTGGTAGTAAGAGTGATGCCCTCCTGATTAGACCCAGTTATGACAGGGGATTGTGTTTTGCTGAAGATGTGCCATCTTTTCAGACCTAGAATACAGTCATTTTTAACAGCTTTGAAAGTTGATACTGTTGACAAATTTTACATATATTTTAAAATCTATTTTCATAGAAATTTTTAGTGATAAGTCAAAAAGAAGCTGCCAGAATTCATTTTAAACTAAAGTGAGAAGTAACATTTAAGTGATATTAAAGAGGCAAATTCTACAGAAAGATAGACTAAATTAAGAACCTAAAATACTAATGTGAAACATATGTAGGCCACTATGATCAAAATAAAAATTAAATAAATAAATAAATAAATAAATAAATAAATAAATAAAAGAAACAGTTCAGCAAGACTCTTGCCTTGATAAATGAGTATAAGGGTACAGTTTACCCCTTCTTCCTTCACTTGTTTTCCTCTGCTACTTCCTCTGTCTCCTCTTTCTACTTCTTATTAATGTTATTGTTTTAAAATAAGGTGTTGAGAGACAAGAGGAATAGAACAGCCGGTAGGATGCTTGCCTTCTGTGTCTGTCATAGGCCCAGGTTCAACTTCTGGCCCTACATCTGATCCTTTCAGTACCGCAGGATCACTCCTGATCACTTCCTTGAGATGTGAACCAAACAAAACAAAACCAAAAATGAGATTTTGAATAAATGATTATTATATGACTAATGAGTAAGGAGATTAAAGATATTAAAAATTAAAAGTAGTCTCAAGAAAAGAATCAATTTATATATCATTGTAAAGAGTTACAGACTTTTATACCTAACATTCTTTTTCTTAATAGCAATACGCCCTTTTATTCCTCACTTTTTAAAGATCCACATGTATATTTGGTAGAATATTATGTAAAGCTCTGGTACTTGTTTTTTCTCAAAGACTTAATGATGCTTTAGACTTAACTAAAAAAAATTAAAGGTCTCTGTACAGTTCCAAACTAAAACTCTCAGGATTGCTTTTTCCCTTGAAATACCACCTTAAAAAGGTCTGGGAACAAAATTGAAAAGAAATTTTAGAGAGTAACATAATTTTGTTCAACAAAACCCAGGCTGCTATATTTTGGTTCCTCTTTCTTAAATCTTTAAAGAAAGTACATTTATAACAAATAAAATATTAATAGGCTTCACTGAAAAGCTTTATTTTATAACATGCTTTTTAAAATTTTATTGTTTCTAACTAATCACGTTTCTCTATCACGAGTATAATAAATGGCAAGTGTAAAGCTATTTATAAATAGCTAAATTAAACCCGCAAGAAATTAGAGTGGAAGGAAAAAAAAGATTAATAGATAGCATCCTGCTTTTATTTATTGACAAGATGATGGGGTAACATAAAATCTGTTCTTTCAGACCAACCCTGCAAAATTTAAGCAGGAATAGAGAAATAAAAAACTCAAAAATTCTTAGTTTGTTTTCTACTCAAGGGTGAGAAAGTACATTACATATGTCTCTTCTACTAAATACAATTTAAAAAAGAGATAGCATGTATATACAGCAGTTATCTGAAGAAATAAACTACAATTGGTAGCAGACAGCCTGGAAAATAAAACAAGAACTCAAAATAACACCAAGCTGATAACGACTTTTCTCCTTTTTCTTCCTCCAATATTTCTCATCATAGACTCAGAGATGACTTAAAATTTACACGTGTATGAAATACATGCACAGAAAAGAATTCTGTATTCATTTTCTAATGCAACTATAGCAAAATACCACTTGATTGTGCCTTAAAATGTATTTCTCACAGTTCTTGAGATTGAAATACAAAATTATACATTAGCAATGTTGGTTTCTTCAGAGAATGTCTAGAGACCAGTTTCAGATCATTTGTGTCTTGCATCTTTTCACATCATCTTCCTTTTATATGTATCTGCTTCTAAACTTTCGTTTGTTAAAAGACATTTGGCTTATTGAATTTTATCACCCTTTCTTCTCCAACCCTTTTTATAAAAGTACTAATTCTAGCTACTTCTTTGAAATAAGATCCCAAATCACCTGTTTTTACTGGTCCAAGGAGCAGAAAATGGATTTCCTATAAGCAGGAAAAATGATAGAAATCTTCTGTGCTTGGTTATAAATTGTTTTCCTTCTCTCTTTCCCCATCCTCCAACAAATACCTTAATAATAGTGGTGGGAATGACAAAAAACCTTCAAAGAATGTATATTACTTATTGGAAGAAATAGTTAGACTTAAATGTATTTTGGTTCTAAAGTGAATACACAGGGAGTACAAATTAAATTATTGGTAAATTCCTATTCATTGTCTCATTAGCCAGTGGACATATACACATGTAATAGTTCAAAATATAATAAAGACTTTAAAAATTGAACTTATATTGGGTTATAGTCCAACATTGCTGTACTCTGCAAAGTAAAAATAACAGTGATGAAATAATATAAAAACATTTTATGAGTTAAATAGATGTTATAGAAAAAAAAACAAACAGAAAATTTAGAACTGTAAAATATATTAACCAAAATAGTAGTGTGTGTTGGATGGACTTAATAAGAAAATGGAGAAGATAGAGAAACTACGCAATGAACAGGATGAAATACTAATAAAATATATCTTTCTTTCTGAATGGTAGTAGCATAAAATTATTAGAAAAAATAGATTATTAGTATTTCGTGGGGAATGTCTTAGAGTTGTTACAATTGACTGAGAAAAAAAAGAAAAGACTATGGTCAAGAAAAGCCCAAGAGAAAGCATGGAGGTAGGGCGTTTGCCTTTCATGCAGAAGAACGGTGGTTCAAATCCCGGCATCCCATTTGGTCCCCCGAGCCTGCCAGGAGTGATTTCTGAGCATGGAGCCAGGAGCAACGCCTGGGTGCTGCCTGGTGTGACCAATAAAGAAAGAAAAAGAAAGAAGAAAGAAAGAAAGAAAGAAAGAAAGAAAGAAAGAAAGAAAGAAAGAAAGAAAGAAAGAAAGAAAGAAAGAAAGAAAGAAAGAAAGAAAGAAAGAAAGAAAGAAAGAAAGAAAGAAAGAAAGAAAGAAAGAAAGAAAGAAAGAAAGAAAGAAAGAAAGAAAGAAAGAAAGAAAGAAAGAAAGAAAGAGAAAGAAAGAAAGAAAGAAAGAAAGAAAGAAAGAAAGAAAGAAAGAAAGAAAGAAAGAAAGAAAGAAAGAAAGAAAGAAAGAAAGAAAGAAAGAAAGAAAGAAGGAAGGAAGGAAGGAAGGAAGGAAGGAAGGAAGGAAGGAAGGAAAGAAAGAAAGAAAGAAAGAAAGAAAGAAAGAAAGAAAGAAAGAAAGAAAGAAAGAAAGAAAGAAAGAAAGAAAGAAAGAAGAAAAAAAGAAAAGAAAGAAGTCTTGAAAAGATGATGTCCAATATCTTGTGATTTTTTGTATCAAAAACAAATTTAAAAAATCAGTCTAACATCTAATTATTCTTGCCATCTTGTTAACATTATTAGGTATGTTTTTATGTACCCAGTACTTTTTGAAAGTTCATTATACACTCACCTAGTCTTCCAGGTGTCACACAAATAAGCCCTCATTAAATGACAGAAATATTAACTTACTGGGAAAGAATTCCAGGAAGTTTTGCTACAGAGAAAAAGTGTCTAACCACAGTGTTGTATAGTCCCTGGGACACATAGGGCTCTGTTCTCCTTTACATGTAGATTCTAAATGGCAGCTATTTCACTGGACCACAATGTTTATATAGTTGCGATTCTGCACGTAAATATCCTTTATAGAAGGCGATATAGAATTCTTTATACAGTCTCTCAAAAATCTTTGAGAGAAAAAAAATAAGTAAGTGCAGGTGGGATTTATTTTACCTTGAGCTATTATATAAAATACCATTGACAGTATCTTAACAATAAAATCTGATTTTCACATTTCTGTATCCTGAAAGCCTAAGTAAGATCCAGGTGGTGGAATGTCAGGTAGAGAATGTTCTTACAGAATATAGACTTATAATTATATCAACAAATTGTTGAAAGGGCAAAGAAAGTCTCTTTATCCTCTTTGATAAGAAAATTAAGTGTATTATGAACTAATTACTTTCCCAAAGTCTCATCTTTTAATCATATAAGACTTTAGAATTTCCATCTATAATTTAGGGGGGAGGGACATTGCAATCATAAAATAGCAAGTGTGGGATGTTTGGATTGGTTTGATGTTGACCTATCTAATAAAACTATAAATTTTTAATGAAGAAGGTTCAATGGACACCCTTAATCCCATGATTTCTAGTATGTTTCTGACACATAGAGATAGTTTAATATAACAATGTCATTTAACATAACTCTACATCTTCTATGAAAAAGAGTATAACAGAAAAACGATCTATCTCTAATACTAGTTTCCTAATTTTGGATAATCATTTTATCTCTGGAGCCCAAGCATGTTTGTGTTAAGCCAAAAAGATTTTCAGCACCCAAGTAGAGATAACATGAAGATGAATGAGGTGATGTCCTTAAAACTGCTTTGGGAAATGCATTTATACAAAATATATTTTCATTTGATTTAACTCATTGCAAACTGCCCAAAATTTAATGAAATTCTTGAGAAAGAGGGTAGCAGTATAGGAAAGGGAGAATGAATTACCTGGAAACATTGAAGATATTCTCATGGCTAAAGAAAACTATGTATGAAAATGAATTTCTTCTCTAAAAAGACCAAAGCCAGAGTTACTGAGAGCTGCATCCTTGCATGGTAAGTCCGGATCACTGCAGCAGACATCTGACATCTTGGAGCTTGGCAGAAATATGATCTAAGGAAATATATTCAAAATTACCACACCATTTGGAACATTTTGTAATCCTAAGGAAGAGAGAACACCACACAGATGAAAGGCATAAGAAAAGGAAGGAAGTTTTGATATAAGCAGACGCTTTTCAAATGATCGTTTTTCTCTTTTATTTTTGTTCATTTTAGGGGAGGTTTTTTATTTTTCTAATGAAGCCAAATTAGTTTTTAGTACAATTAATTAGCAAATCAACAGTTGGATTTTTAGTTTATGCTTGAGCGCACATTTTGCACCATATTTTTTATTTCAAACTTCAGTGTGAGAAAAAAAAAACTTTGAGGAGCTTATTAAAAAAGAGAAAAGAAAAGAAAGAAAAGAAAGAAAAGAAAAGAAAAGAAAAGAAAAGAAAAGAAAAGGCATAGTCTCCAAGGCTGCATGTTCAATACTGCTGATGTATATATTCAAGCTGGAATTAAAACAGGATTCATTTTATTACATAACCAAGTGTTCCAGATGTAGACAGTTCTCATCGTGGGCAAGATAAGAGATCGGTTCAGGAAATGCACAAAACTGCTCTTCATGTCAGCTTGAGAGGCAGAATCCGTCCAGGAAAGAGAGACTCAGAGTCTTGGGTGCATAAACTGGAAGCCTCAGGCTGGAGAAATTCATATCAGATGTCACATGTCAACAGTTCAAGAGAACTGGGTTTCCCATTCACCAAACTTGGATCCTCCACTAGTAAAGAGAAGGCTGTGGTCAACAGTTGCATGTAGTTAACCTGTATTCCCAGCTCCACATTCTGAAGATGCTCTCAATAGTTCCTCTAATATTTAAGACATGTATTCTGATTAAAAGTTCAGAAACAAACAAACAAAAAAAGAGATAGAGATCAGTTCATTCCCAGACTGAGATAATTTATTATTGGCACTCTAAGCAGTTCCAAAGGTATTTAGATACTTCCCTTTAGTGAATCCATTTCACTAGGATGTCAACAAAGATAAGTACTTGAAATCTACATTGAGATTTTATAACTTGTTTTATTTTAGTATTTACATCCTTTTGCCAGAAGCAAAAGGGGGGAAATCCATTACTCATTTTTTTTAAATTACATTTTATTGTGAGACCTGACAGCTGGGGGCTGAAGAGATAACATAGCGGTAGGGCAGTTGCCTTGCATGCTGCCAACCAGGGTTTAATTCCCGACATCCCATATGGTTCCCGGAGCCCGTCAGGGGTGATTTCTGAGTGCAGAGCCAGGAGTAACTTCTGAGTGCCACTGAGTATGTCCCCAAAACAAAACAAAACAAAAAAACAAACAAACATAAAGATTTGACAGCTGTATTGCTCAAAACTAAGAAATAGTGCAATTTCTTTATGATTTGAGGAGCACAGATTTGCTTTAATTTTAAATCAAATGTAGTATTCAACATTCCCTAGTTTGATCCTATAAAAGAGAGGAAGAAACAATCAAGAACTACACAAATAAAAATGAAAATTACCTCCCTTTTATATTTTTTCTGATGAAAAATGATTTAAACCACTCAGTACATGCACAAAAATGATAATTGCCTTCTGCTTTCCTGGGGTAAGCATAGGGACATTTGGATTGTAATTGTCTCATCACAGTTGTATGAAATGTAACATAAGCAATAAATGTTCCCTGTACATCTGGGTACTGTCTGTCTTTTCAAGAAGGTTTGCAATATAAGATAAGCAGGCACTGACAATTGGATTTTATGGTTCCAAGTGGTAACAGCATCCCTTATGAACTTATATCTAGTCCTTGTGGTGGAGAAAGTTTGGTACTTATAGGTGGTTGTAAATCTGCACTCCTACATATATACAGTCACATAAACTAATGTAAATAAAAATTTATGCTTATATTTAATATGTTAAATGTTTTAGACATACTAGAATTTTATTTTAAATTTATTTATACACCATTAAAATGTTTAGTCCAAATTTCTACATATTATTCATAAATATTATTGTCAAAGCAACTTTTCTCCAAAAAAAATATGTCCAAGCAGATCATGTCTTCCAGGAAAAACTAATTTTTATCAATTTATTAATTTAAAGAAAATGTATTGTAGTGGCATAACTGATCATAATACATTTGTTTCCAGTTGACAGAAAGTGAAGTTATTAAAAAAATAGTAAGAACATAGAACATCTAAAATTTAACATAGGAGATACACATAAAAAAAAGATGTGTGTGTGTGGCAGTTGTTTGCATAGGCACAGCAAAATATGGAAGAACTTGAAAGGAAAAAAACCTTTGGCCTAAAAACAGGGAGTCCTTACTCCTGAAGTATTTTGGCAGAAGACCACCACCAGGCTTTAGGCATACTAGGTTGTCCAACACTTCTTAGACCTTCTCTGTGGTCCCAGTAACAGTTCTTCACCGTCACAGTTGTTGCTCTCAGGTTTCTGTAGTTATAGATGCTGATTTCTGTACAGGTCCTATGTCAACGTCCTGTGGTGTATAGTATCTTCTGGTTTCATTTCACCATTAGGTAGCATTGTAGAGAATCCTACCCTAAAAGCAGACTGTTGCTGTTCCTAGGTTGTCAGGATGTCATAAGAACTATCTTTGGAGTAAGGCAGTGCCATGGTGGTAGTGGGACCTTCCCTGGTAGAATTTTTATTCCTAGTGGTGGTGTAGGAAACCATGTTTGTTTCCTTAAATGGTATCCATGGTTCAGGGGTAAATGGTCAATGTCTGACCAACTTAAGTCTAAGCCAAGTCACTATGCCAAGTTACTAGCATCATTTAATTGATGGTCAAACTAATAGGGCTAAAATTAATATTCCCATTTCACAAATGAGAAAATTAAAACTGAGGGTGGTTATAAGTCAGAGCAGGTTTTTTTCTGTAAAATGGGTACAAACATGTCTCAAACAAGATCACTGAATGACTTAATGAAGAGCCTATACTTGAAGACCAAGTCTATTCTTCACAATTGTTCACTTACTTTCTATGCTTCCACATGCAGGAGGAGGAACATACTGGATATTTAACAGATGATGCTTACTTGCTGCTATACTGATAGCTTGGAAGCTAAATGAAGCAATAAATAGCGATCTTCGTTCTTCAAATTCTAAACCAAGAAAAATATATCTATATCTGGTTCTTAAAAGTCAAAATTTCACCTTGATTGTTGTTCATACATTGTTTGGGAAAGTTGTTTTCTAGGCTAAACCCAAGATTAAAAATTCCCTCCAGTTCCTTATGTTTTCTCATGAGCAGAACAGATAAGCCACAGCCTTGCACAGATTAAAGTTAGTATTATTCCCTACAAGAAGGCAAGAGGAAAGATCTGGTTTATATCTTCTCTGATTCCTTTACAATCTTACCATTCTTCTCTTCAACTCATCCTAGAACAAGTAGTGAGCAGTCATTTAAAAATATCAGGACCGTGATACCTAATGGGGACCAGAAGTAAGAGAAACACCCAACCCAACAGCCATCATAACTGAATAAAGGTACATAAACTTTCTTGACCTCTTTACCACCATATGAATGTAACACTCATGTCACCGAACAATAACCTTGCACAATTAGAATTTTAACCCATCTTTTTACTTAAGTTCTCTGAAGCAACTTTTTACCTCGTATCTGACTGCACATTTTTTCCCTGTATCAGAGACTTTCTCTTGGTCTTTTTTTTTTCAAAAGTGCTAATTTCCCCTCAAGCTAGGTTAGTGTTCACTGAAATTAAGTCTTCAGATCTCCTGATGTAAATACTACTCCAAGTCAAAGAATAGTTTCTGATAAATGAATCAAGGCCCCAAGGAACAACTCATATATTAGAGAGCTGCATGGTGCTGACACACAGGCTTTATAAAATCCAGACAAATGTTCTTTAGAGTCAAACATAAGTAAAATATTCTATTCCCTCTATATGTAAAGCCTGTTAATGGAATTCCTGCCACAAAATCTTTTGTGAGGGTAAAAGTTATGAATACTGATGAAGCAGAATCCTCTTATTAAATAAGGCAATTGGTATATTAAACACACTACAATACAATAGAAGGAGCAAGGCTTTCATTCATTCACTTACATATTGATTTAGATGGTTATGAATGCCATATGTTGAGTTAATTTTGTTTGCCTTTTCTGGCCCTATCTGGAAATCTTTGGGGATTACTCTTGGCTGTGTGCTTAAAGATCACCCCTGCCAAAGCTGAAGTGCTGAGGATTGACCTCTGGTAAGCTACATACAAGACAAGTGCCCTACCAGCTTTACTATTTCTCCAGATCTATTCCTAGTATTTTTGTAGTTATTATGGAATGCACCAAAAATTAATAAAGGAAAAAGGTTTGTTTTTATAGAGTCACTGTTTCTTTTTTTTTAAATTTATTTAAACACCTTGATTACATACATGAATGTCTTTGGGTTTCAGTCATGTAAAGAACACCACCCATGACCAGTGCAACATTCCCATCACCAATGTCCCAAGTCTCCCTTCGCCCCACCTGACCCCCGCATGTACTCTAGACAGGCTCTCCATTTTCCTCATACATTCTCATTATTAGGACAGTTCAAAATGTAGTTATTTTCCTAACTAAACTCCTCACTCTTTGTGGTGAGCTTCCTGAGGTGAGCTGGAACTTCCAGCTCTTTTCTCTTTTGTGTCTGAAAATTATTGAGTCACTGTTTCTTTAACAGGGAAATGGAAAACATACCAAAAATACAGAAAAAAAATATTGTTCTGCTAATAGAATAACAAGTGCAGAGATCTCAGATAAGAAACATCTAATCATAAAAAAAAAGAAACATATAACCAGTGAGGAAGTCACTGAGAGGGCTCAGAGCTATTGCAAAGCAGCAAGGGTGTTTACCTTGCATGTGGCCAACAGAGGTTTGATCCAGAACAACCCATATGGTCCTCTGAGCTTAGCAGGAGTAATTATTTCTGAGCATAAAGCATGAACACCACCAGGTCTGGCCACCAAAAAAAAAAAAAAAAAAAGAATAAAAAAGCAACAAAAAAAATAAGAGAAGTCAATAGAGGTTGAAATTTGAGACGAGATCTAATGGAGTCAATGGAGTAAACCCTGCAGAGTTCAGAGAGAAGGGGGGTCAAAAAAGGGCCAATAAGAAAATATTATATAGACTAGAGTGTGCTGGTTTGTTACAGGAATAGTTTGGAAGAGTGGTGAAACAAGCATGGGGTTTTACAGAATAATCATTCCTGGAATCCATTTGTATATACACTATCAGGTATATTAGGGTCATCTAGTAATGTGTGAAGCATTAACGCTGTGAGAGTATATGATTCACAAAGGTCTGTCTACTAGTCTTTATAAAGAAATAAAAAGAACCATAGATTCACAGATAAAGGCAGAAGGAAGATAAGTGATCCAGTCAGGTATCATCACTCCATTCTAGGACCATGGGAATCCTCATCTGGTTGGAACTGGTTTGAAGTTTTGTGATTTGTTAGAGACAGGTTATGGGATTTCAGGTATAAGTATTTTGAGGATTGCTAATTATAAGGCAATTGCTCATATAGGAACAATATAATTTGAGCAGCATGCAGTCGTTAAACATTCCCAAATAGAAACTAATAAACTTTTCTCACTTTGGCTCATTGTAATGATAAGAAATGGCAAAATGACATTTCCCTCAGCTTCTGTTTCTTTTTTTTTTAATTATGACAACAAAGATGCAAAGAAAGAGGACAGGGTAAAGTTACAGTGGAAGCCCAGTCACCCATAAACAGGATTCTCAGTAGTCCCATCAATGATATCCCAGCCTTGAACTTTCAGCCAAAGAACATTAAGAAAAACAAAACTGAACCCATGTACAATACAATTACTTTGTCCCTCAAATCCCCAGTTGTAGTACATATTATTTCTTAGCACACACCATATAATCTAAAGATATTAGACTTATGTAACTCTTTAAACATTGAGGGCAAAGTACATTTATCTAGTTCCATGCACATGCTTACTAGTTTAAGTTAACCTCAAAAGTTTTAGTGGGTTGTTTTTCTTAAGGATTGGAGTCAAGGAAACATAGTAAAAAACGGTATTAAAGTGGCATTTGTTTGCATAGGCCCACCAAAACATAAGGGACATGGAAAGACAAATTATGGTCTAAATACATGGAGACCCTACCTCTGAAGTTTCCTGGCACAGGACTGACTCTAGGCTCCAGGCAAACTAGTTTGTCCAATTCAAGTCATCGTCTGTAGTGGCAATACACCTCCATTCCACACATAGTCTCTGTTGTTGGTATCATGCTTCTGTATTAAAGATCCTGGAGTCTGCATATCCCATATTGCAGTCAGGATGGTGCAGAGCATCCTCTCGTTTCACCTCACACTTAAGGGGCAATAGAGAGAACCATGTCCTGTAGAGCAGGTCATTGTTGTTGTCACGTCTTCTCGCAGGTCATTGTTGTTGTCATGTCTTCTCAGTATAAACGGAAGTGTCTTTTTAGGAGGTCGATGTCAGACCCTTGGTAGTGTCTTTCCTGGTAGAGGACTGCTTCCAACTGTTGCTATAAAAGACCTTGGATGTTTCGTAGATAGCTTGCCTGGTTCCGGCGTGAATGGAGGATGCCCATTCTTCTGAGGCCTGTGCCAGGTGATTATATCAATGTTCAGGGTGTAAGGTACATTGTACTGAGATTTATTAGATAAGAACTTATCTGTATGTATAGTGTTTTCCCATTTTAATGTGTCTATGCAAACAAGGATCAATGCCATGAAGCGTTATTGGTGCATCTGGAGGCAATAGGAACAAGACCAGCAATTTCCATGACATAGTTCAATCATAGGCATCAAACTGAGGGACAGTTCCACCAACAATCCTTACGGAACAGCTTACAAAGAAAAGACAAGATGAAAAGTGGATAAAAACATCATGGTAGAAGAATATATAGAGAGTTACAGCAGTTAAAGAAAATAATCATAAAATATTCAAAAGATATATGTGTTCAATATGTGTTCGATTTGTGTCCTTCTAAATAGTTCTGGGATTTGTAAGATCTACTGTATGTCTTTGGTCAGAGATTAAAACTGTGTGTTACTGAAGTTAAGAAGGGTAAATCTGGGGTACTGATGGTTGGGAGGAGCATATGATCGCGCGGGGGCTAGCGCCCCCCGCGCGGTTTCAAAATGTAGACTGGTATGAAATTGCCAGTGACAGCCTGAGTATAGCTGAGCAGTTATCTGCCACCCCCCAGATCAAACGCCACCCCCTAAGCCAACCTCTGGAGCCGGCCTGGGAGTGGGGAAAACCCAGGGTGCCCCATCAGCTCCTCCCAGAAACCCACCTGGAGATCCAGAGGAAAGGAGGAGAGGGGGGTCGAGTGACCCAGGTCCGGGCCCCCCTACCCTAGGCCAGGCCAAAAGGCCGCTGGCACATGCGGAGGTCTGCCAGCTGCCCACCCGTGCTGCTAAAAATCCTGCTCCAGGAAGGAAGAGAGACCCTCCCAAGCCCGAAGGACAGGGATTTAAGCCCAACCCTAGGCCGGTCCCCAGACCCGGCCTGGGAGTGGGGAAAACCCAGGGTGCCCCATCAGCTCCTCCCAGAAACCCATCTGGAGATCCGGAGGAAAGGGGGAGAGGGGGGTCGGGTGACCCAGGTCCGGGCCTCCCTACCCTAGGCCAGGCCAAAAGGCCGCTGGCACATGCGGAGGTCTAGCTTCTGTTTCTTTAAAATAAGCAATTAAACAAGAATATCTCAGGTTTCTCTAAATTTCTGAACAACTAGAAAGCTTTACATTTGAATTTTAAGTCATGTACAGAGGAATAAAACTAGGAAGAGACAAAATTATGGAAGTAATTTCCAAGTATTATTTAGCTTTTAAGAAGCAGACTAGATGAATTCAGTATTTTTTAAAATAATGTTTACCATTGGTATTTTTCAAATTATGTTTCTTTACATTCCATAAATAATTCTATATTTGGTCTTTTCCATCTAACTGATTCTTTCATCATGATACCCTCTCATTTCATTCACAGAGCTGCAAATTTTATGACTTCATTTTTTCTTACAACTGAGTAGTATTCGTGTGTGTGTGTTTGTCTGTGTGTGTGTGTCTGTGTGTGTGTGTGTGTGTTTTCTAGACCACAGTGTCTTTATTCACTCATCTGTTCTTAGGCTCTTGGGTTGTTTCCAAATCTTGGTTACTGTGAATAATACTACATAGTGTTATAGTAATGTACATAGTAATAGAAATGTATTTTTAAAATAGCATTGTGAGGGAAGATATCAAGAAGAGCAATTGCTGCATTACGTGAAAAACTAATTCTTGATCATTTTAAGATATAAAGACCTCAAAATTTGATGGAGGGTAATGTTGACATTCTGACAATCAATGGGTGTGGTATTGGCATATTGTTTGCCTGAAACTACATTACTAAAATAACTATAAATCATGACAAATAAAGAAAGAGAAAAATTATAAAGGAAGGAAAGAAGGGAGGAAAAATGGAAGAAAGGAAGGGAGGAAGAAAGGAAGAGTGGAAGAAAGGGAGAGAAGAAGTGAGGGAGGGAGGGGGAAAGGAAAAGAAAATAGAAAGTAAAGAAAGAAAATGAAGAAAGAAAAAGAAAGACGAAAAAAGAAAAAAGACAACTATATTGAGCAAACATTTTATAAAACTTTAAAACAAAATAAATATCAATATGTTTTTCCATTGAGTTTATTTTTTATTTATGAAGAGGTTTTTCAAATTTCTAGACAATTTTAAAGATACAGGAGCACTTTAAATAAAAATCCCTTTCCCAGAAGAATGTGGAAGACCAGTAATGATATGCTAGCAATAATATACTCTGATGATTAGTCTGAAACAGAGAGGTAAATGGACATAAGGCACCATGCAAGTATGTACTGACAGATTTGTTGCAGAGATGATGAGAGTTATCTTCTAATGTTCTATCCCAAATTTCCTCATATTTCACAAACATCCAGCTTGCTTAGCATTAATGATACTAATGATCTTTTTGATATATATTTAATGTATATATTTTTATATTTATAAATATATTTCTATATATTTTTAATTTTTATTTTGAACAAAGTGGATTATAAATCTTTCACAGTAAGATTTAAGGTATATAGTGACAATGACAGGGGCATTCCCACCACCAGTGTTGTCCTTCTCCACCCTGTTCCCAGCATGCATCCCATATCCCCCTTTTTTGCAAGGTCCCCAAAACTGCAACTATAACTGGTCCCCTCTTTATATAGCTTGTAGTAGATTGGATATTGATTCTGTCATTGTTGACTTTGTCATTTGGTGTTTAAGTCAATCATTTTTTATTTCCATTCAATGTTAATATGACTGTTTGGTTCTGATACCATTCTTTTTCCCCTCAATTTATGAGGCAGGACAAGATGATTCAAGTTTTGTGGTTCTATTTGGAAAGAAAAAAGAAAATAAAACTAGGAGGAGTCCATCTAGAGGTTATAAATATCAATTCAAAAGAAGAAAGGGAAAAAAAGAAGAAAAACATACCCAAGAAAACAAAACAAACAAAATTAAGACCAGCAACTACAAAAAAAAAAAAAAAGCAGTTAGGCCTTATACCCTGAACATTGACATAATGATTTGGCTTAGGCCTCAGAAGAATGGGCATTGCCCATACACCTCTGAACAATGGATACCATCTATGGAAACAACCACAATATTCTATAACATTACCAGGATGCAAACCTCTACAAGGGGAGACTTACCACTGCTCTGACATTGACTTATCCAAAGAGTGCTCTCAACACCCAGATGACTCAACAACAGCCTGATTGCAGGGCAGATTGCTCCACATCTAATGGTGTGCTGAAATAGAGGATGCTCGACATCAGCCTGACTTTGATGAAAGAAATACACAGAATCCAAAATATTTAAATATAGGAACCTGATACCAACAACAGCTAAAGTGTGAGAAAGTTTCACTGGGACCACGGAGAATGACTCGGGTTGGACAGACTAGAATGCCTGGAGCCCAGAGTTAGTCTTATGCCAATAAACTTCAGGGGTGAGGCCTTCTTGTAATCATGCCGAGGATTTTTTCCATTTTCCCCATATTTTTCTGGGCCTATGGAAACAACGGCGATTGCCACAGTCACACCTTTATTATTTTTTTTAACCCTTATCCTTTAAGAAAAAAAAAAACAATTTGCTGAACTTAAAAACAAATAACTGTATAGAATGTCTGTTTTGAATATAGGCAGTGGATGGGAAGGGGGAATGATTTTATGTATTCCAAACAATCCTTTACATGCAGATAATTTAAATTTTCTAGATTTAAATTTAAATCAACCTAGAGAGAAGATATTAATTCAAGGAACAGTTGGCTATAATGAGTGCTTGTATGTGAAAGATTATAATATCGTTTTCTGAGACTCAAAAAAAAAGATGCAAAAAGATTGTCAGTTTGCACCTATATGGCAGGCTGCCAAGTATTTGTTTCTAGTAACAATCTCTATTCTAAGCTCTATAACACAACATAACAACTAGTAATATTTATGCCAATCAGCCCATAAATCCTTCACAAGAATAATACCCAAAATGCAAGTAGTTCCTTTCAATATCACATTCATTGGGATATCACATTCATTTCCACATCCAATTGTGGGAATCATTCAATGTCCCCAACTTGACTCCTGACATATTCCTAAATGTTTAAAGAATTTAAAAGCTCTTCTAGATGCTTCTAAGTTCAATACTTTGACTTCTATTTATTCAAAAACTTATCTATAAAACATATACCATGACCTTCTGGTATAGAATTGGCAAGAAAAACTGACATGATGCCTTACTATCTAGAAAGAAAATAAGATATAAACTAACTGAACAAGGAATGAAGCAGTAGACAACTAATCAACTAAGCATGTCACAGAGCGATTCTATTTTTAAACTTATTTTTATTGATGCAACAGTTACAATAGTCTGAATCCATTTATATTTTAGGAGTAAAATGTTATTATCCAAATCCATAAACTAGTGCCAATAAACTCTTGACCTCTTCAGCTTCACTTCATAGTCATACACTCTTTTTTATTATACCTTTATTTAAACACTGTGATCACAAATATTGGGTTTCAATTATAAAAAGAACACTCCCCCTTCATTAGTACAACCTTCCCTTCACCATTGCCCCTGTCTCCCTCCTCTCCTACCCGCCCCACCTTTATTACAGACAGGATTTCTACATTCTTCACTCACTGATATTGTTATAATAGTTCTCAGTATGGTTATTTCTCTAACTGCACTCTTCACTCTTTGTGGTGAGCTTCATATCTTGAGCCAGTCTTTCTTGCCCTCATCTCTAGGAATTATTTCAATGTCTTATTTTTCCTTAAAACTCACAAATGAGTGAGACTATTCTGTGTGTCTCTCTTACCCTCTGACTTATTTCGCTCAGCATAATAGATTCCATGTACATCCATATATAGGAAGATTTCATGATTTTATTTCTCCTCGCAGCTGCATAATATTCCATGTGTATATGTACCACAGTTTCTTTAGCCATTCATCTGTTAAAGGGCATCTTGATTGTTTCCAGAGTCTGGCTATTATAAATAGTGCTGCAATAAATATAGATGTAAGGAAGGGATTTCTGTATTGTGTTTTGAGTTCCTAGGGTATATCCCTAGGAGTGGTATAGCTGGAGCAAATGGGAGCTCAATTTCCAGGTTTTTTGGAGGAATCTCCATATTGTTTTCCAAAAGGGCTGGACTAGGCGAAATTCTCACCAGCAATGAATGAGAGTTCCTTCCTCCCCATGTCCTGCCAGCACTAATTGTTCTTGTTCTTTGTGATGTGTGCCAATCTCTGGGGGTGAGGTGGTACCTCATAGTTGTTTTGATTTGCAACTCCCTGGTGATTAGTGATGTGGAGCATTTTTTTATGTGCCTTTTGGCCATTAGTATTTCTTCTTTGATAAGTTGTTCATTTCTTCTCCCCATTTTTTGATGGGGTTAAATGTTTTTACTTGTTAAATTCTGTCAGCACCTTGTATATCTTAGATATTAACCCCTTATCGGATGGGTATTGGGTGCATAGCTTCTCCCATTCTGCGGGTGGCTTTGGTCATACACTCTTAATAAGTTCACTTTTATAGTCAGACATTAGTAGTTCATTTTCATTATATATTCTCTTTTCCTTTGCATTTTTGCTATATTACATACATATGATAGCATCAGATATTTTGCTTTCTCCTTTCCCATGCTTTTCACCTTTCTCAACTTTCTTTATCCACTCCTCTGTTATTGAACACTTGAATTGTTTCCATATATAAGCTTTTTGGTAATAGCAGCACAATGTATGTAACTATGCAGATGTCTTTCCAAATGAGTGTTTTTGTGTTTTAGGTGTAAATAACTCAGCATGGAGAAATCTCCATACTAATTTTTATAGATTCTTAAAAGTTTACATTTCAACTGAGAATGAGGGTAACTTTTTGTTCACTCTCCAAGACCACTACAAGTTTCTGTTTTATTTTTCAAAAAACATATACCATATTTATTGCTCGATAAGACGCAACTGACTGTAAGATGCACATAGTTTTTAGATGAGGAAAACAAGGGGAATTATTCTAAAGCAAATGGTCAAGAGACAGTGGCTGGGAACAACTAGCCTGCAAGGCCAAAGTATATTTACAATACGCCGGTCCACAGCTGGTTAAACACATTTATCTAACTTTTTTTTTACTTCAAAAATTTTTTTTAAAAATTTAAATACAGTGTGGGTGGGGTGGGGAGTAGGTAGATGTGGAAAATTGTTGGTGGGAATCCTGCACTGGTGAAGGGGGGTGTTCTTTACATGACTGTAATCATACAACTACAATTATATTTGTAATCACGTTGTTTAAATAAAGATAATTAAAAAATAAAAAACTTTAAATACATTTTATCAATATAAAAATATCACAGCAGCAATAAAATAGTCTTAAACAAAAGCTCTATATGTTATGGTGAAAGTGCATTAATCTGCTTGCTCATTCTATGTAGTATGTCTGGGGTGTCACACTGCAGATGTCAAGTGGCTATTATCTGCTCTTCTCCCCTGAACTCAGTTTTCAGCTCCAGCAGCATTTACTCCATAAGATGCACAGACATTTTCCCCCATCTTTGGAGTGGGTGGAAAGAGTGTGTATTCTGGTATGAAAAATATAGTAGGCCATTTTCACAATAATATTTTATTGTCATTTTGGCTTGTATTTCCTGTATAATAAATAATGATAAATAAATTAAAAAATAGATGTTCAACTCTTCTCCCCATCTTTTCATGGATTTAGTATAAGATTATTGCTGATGAGCTTTGTGAGCACTTTGATTAGCTTAGATATTAGCATTTTGTCAAATAAATGATATAAAATATTTTATTTCTTTCAGTAAGATGTCATTTATTTTAGTGAAAAAAGTTCTCTCAAAGTGCTGTAATCCGACAGTGTATAAACTGGTAAAATGGTGTTGCTATAATCCCAACATTCTGAGTCAATTAAACTTGGAATATTTGAAAGGACAATTTTGTTAAAAATTTATCCAATAGCAAGAAATTCAATTATACATCCTTTAAATTGAGGAATGGGATATAGATATTAAAATATCTCTCAAGCATGATGAATAGAACAGAGGTTTAAGCACTTAGCTTTCAGGCAGTCACTCCAGTTTGATTCCTAGCACGGCATATGGTTTTCCAAGCACCACAAATATGCTCCCATGGCCCAATGTTATTTCTCCCTCCCAAATAAAAAATGTATCTCAAGTTACACCAAAGTATATTTACAATACACTGATCCACAGCGTGCCTGAGTTTTAGATATATTCATACTTAAAAGTTAATGAGATCCAGAGACGCAACAAATCACTTCAGGAAAAACTCTTACTGATATGTGAGTATAAGAGTAAAGATAAAATTTATGGTGAGTTTAGACTGAGAGATCAGTTGGATGATAAAAATGTTTTGAACAGTTACTTTGGGTAGCAGTTAACAAGGTAATAAATAATAATCAATTCAGGATAAAATAGATTAGAAGAAAAATGTGGATTTCTACAAGTGCTGATATTTACATTATTATGAGGAACATAAGAATTAGTTTCAAGGATGTCATTGATGACAATTCCCCATTTCCCTGAGATCTAGGGAACTGCTCCAGAATCTTTGCAATCTTTACAATTCTCTTCTCTGGATCCTGATTCAGTCAGAGGAGACCAATGATTCAATCAGAATTTATTTTTATCATTTCTATCTCAACTTTACTTACAAAAAAATTTCTTATAGAACAATTAACATTTTTACATTTAAAAACTTGTCTTATCATTGTAAAGGTGGTCTCAAACATATTACATGGGGAAATTTTGTATATTCAATAAGCCTTCATTATTTTTGTTGAATACAAGATGGAATGAGACTAAAAAGTAGAATTGGAAGGTATAAAAATAGGCACTATAGAAATCTTATTTAATTCCATCACCTTTATTTTTACTATTAACAGAATATCATTAAATTGTAAGCATCATTTTATTGTCTACCATACAAACATAAAATTATGTATGCAGTAAAGTCATCTTGAAATTTTAATAAAATAAGGTTATTATTTGGAAACCTATAGTTGTTCAATATAATTAGGATATTCCTTAGATTCTGTAATATCATTTCTAAGACTTTTCCCATATTCTGCGCTGCTATTGAGGATATATAGTTTTCAATATTGCTAGTATTTATGTTTTAAGTATGCAAAATTACTGCATCACCACCACCAAAGTTCCAAAATTCTTCCACTACTGTCTCTATATTCTTTCTGTCTGATTACTATCTCTAAGCCACCTAAATTGATATCCTTGTTTTTGTTGTTATATTGCAAATAATTGCCAAAAATTGTTCTTTATAGTTTTACAACTATCCCTTCCTAAAAATAATACAGGGGATAAGAGTCACAATTTCCAGCAGGTAGGAAGTAGGTTGCAGGTATGATTTCTTTTCAGGTATTTTCTATCAATTCCAGAAAAAACAAAGTTAACTTTCCATTGCCTTAAAACAGTTTTCACTGAAACTTCTGTTGCTTTCTTACTTTAAGCTATTTTATTCCTCTAAATATTTGGAAACAGCATTTGAGTCCAGAAAAATGCCAATGGCATCGGTGCCATATTAGGAGAGATAAATCTATGTGATATGTAATATGATGTGACATATAAAGACTGAATACTGGCAGACTTACCCTTATTGTTGGAAGGGAAACTTCTAAACACAGAGGGTACTTAGGTCACCCAGTCTTTTAGTGCATATATCCAGGGGACACATGAAAGAGATAACTAGACAAATGGCATTGAAGAGAGAAAGCAATACTTCACCACTATATAGGAACCAAGCACAGCACATAGAAATAGAAGCCTTGGACTAATGAAGACAGGTATTAATTGTATAAAAGACTGTTAACATTTCGGTGCTAACAAGATAGCTCAGGGAGTAAGTCATTGCCTTGCATGCAGCTACCCCAGTTTAATTGCCAAACATAAGCCCTGAATACCATTAGGTGTGTCCCTTCCCAAAATAAAAACAAAAGTGAACATTTATAAGTCCGCTAAAGTTTAGGCATATAAAGGGTTATATGAGCAATTTTTGATGGGAATGATGCAATCTGTTAACTGTGATATTTGGAAGACATAGTAAATATGGATTGGATAAAAGTTTCTACAGGTACATAGGAAACCTCATAGTGATAAGAAAAATAGCTTAATATAGAGAGAATGAAAATGAGAAAGCCAAGTTGAACAGAAGATAGATAATAAAAAATAAGATAAGAAAACTGGGTAGAGGGTATATTCAAAGATGAAAAGCCCCCTAGAAAAACACTCTTCAAAAAGAGAGAGAACAAGTTCAGAGACCACAGCTGTGCTGGTCACTACATAGGAAAGTATAAGGTTGGCAATTGAAAGACAAGAGGGTACTTACATTCTAAGATGTGCCAGAGTCACATGAGACTTATGCCCAGAGATTGTTAAAAAAGCTAATTAATCTGCTCTAAAATTTAGTCTAATGTGGATCACTACCTCTGTGAAATGAAACATGAAAGATTAAGTTCTCTATTTTTATGTTGTCTTCTTACATAATCATACTAACTGCTATTGTCAATAAGTGAACTGGTCTAGGATATTTATAGTACACGAATCCAAACATCACAAACCATAGTTGTTTTTTTTCATTGCATCTTGATTTTGTATTTTACTGGCTCGCAGATTGAGAGGAAGAGAGTTAAAAAAAAATCTAAGGAAGAAAAGGTGACATTCTTTTCACACCCCGCAGCAATGGGTCTATTTTTATATCCACCACATGGGCATAGGGCTTATGTTGTCATTTCAAACACCTCTTCATCTTGACCTGGGCAGGATTATATATGACAGCATTAAAATCAGAACATCTCTCCAGGCAACTGAGCAAAAGAACTCGAATTGCTTTGGGTATCCAAAGTTACAATACCATCCCAGCTTGTCCCAGCTACTTGGAAAAGAGAGATCATTAATACTCTTCTAGACAGAAAGCATGAGATTTCAAAAATGTGAATGAACCAGCTTACACAATGACTTCATTATGATATAGTCTATTCATGTTATTTAAGAGATTTTGCCAGTGAAGAACTAAGCCTGATCCATTTTGGGGGTTAGATGTATAGCTAGGGTTGCTTCTTCTGACTTTGTGCTGATGGATCACTCCCAGCAGGGCTCTGGAGTCCATATCAAGCCAGAGATCCAACTCAGGTTGGCTGCCTACAAGGTGAACAATCTAAACAGCCTACTATTGCTCTAGCCCCAAGAACCATACATTTTAAAAATGTCAATAGATGGGGCCGGGCGGTGGCGCTGGAGGTAAGGTGCCTGCCTTACCTGCGCTAGCCTAGGAGACGGACCGCGGTTCGATCCCCCGGCGTCCCATATGGTCCCCCAAGCCAGGAGCGACTTCTGAGCGCATAGCCAGGAGTAACCCCTGAGCGTTACCGGGTGTGGCCCAAAAACCAAAAAAAAAAAAAAAAAAAAAAAAAAAAAAAAAAAAATGTCAATAGAAATTAGGATGGAATAGAGACAAAAATTTGGTAATGGAATTGTCTTAATAAACAAAATACTTGGTTTCCATATGTATGTTTCATTTAGCTCTGCATTCCTAGTCCCTGAGATTGTGCCAATGACTTTAGTAAGCATGGATAATTCAAAAGGGTTAATAAAATGAATGCTGCTGTTATTTCTAACCTAGAATATTCTTCTCCCATTTCATTGAATGGAATATTTCTATTCATATTTTATGTAATATCACAAAACACCTCAAAATATCACCTCATGGGATAAATTGCTCTGTCAACCAATAATGCATCTCCCTGTCATTTCCTTTAACAAAGCATAGTTTACTATAGACATCAGCGAGTGACTTGTGCTTTAGCTATCATTAATTTTTTAACAAGTTAAATTGAAAACCAGTTTTTGCTTTCTCTCTGAGTTTCCTAGCATAACTTGGCACACAACAGATTCATAACAAAAATGGATTGATAACCTGTTTTTAGGCACAGAAAAATAATTATTATGAGGGATTAAAAACTCTATGGAATACAGTGACAGAGGGAGAGGAATTTATAAGAAATGATCTCTGACAGTTCTTTATTATATTTGTAGATCACATTTTTCTTGACATTACTAGGTGGTTTTCACATTCCTTATAAACTCAATAAATTCTATTACCCATGATTTCTCACAATAAATCATGAGGTTAACACATATAGGGTAAAATATTTTTCTCTATGCTAGCTGCCATATAAAACTTATTTTTCCAGTTGTTTTCAAAACCCTGGTTAGTGAAAGATCTTTTGAAGAAACTCTGGTTCCCTATTACAATGTTCAACAAAGCTCTGAATACTTTTCCCCAAAGGGCATCATTCCAGGCAGCCAATTAGACCCTTTTCTAGGTGTTTTTTTTTTTTCATTTTCTTCTAAATCACAGTATAATTTTAGAAATTTATATGCTTTCAATTGGGTAGATCAAACATGTCTCTCTCCAGAAAACAAGTGAGGAAATCTAGTCTTATATTTTCTTGGCACCTTCTCCTAAAACAAGTCATTCACATCCTGTCTCACGTTGCATCTTTCTTAAAGGAAATGACCTCCAATCCTAAATAATCAGCTTATCTTGTTCTTTTTTAATCAATAATATTAAATTGGTGTGTTCCAGATTATTTTTTGCCCATTGGCAAACAAAATTCTGCAGACAAAAAATTTAACTCAAAATCTTCTTTCAGCATGATAAATTAGATTTCCACGTGAATTCCCATATCCTCAGCACTGACACTGGTAAGCTCCCTCTCTCAGGCATCACAGCTGAAGCTAGAGTTATCTTGAGTCAATAGAGGAGACTTCTAAGTAAATTTCCTTATCACTAGTCTCAACATAGTTATGAATAATAAAGAAAATTGTATTAATATTACTATAAATTCTAAACCCCCATGACTTTTTAAAGCTTTAACACTAATTGACTTAGCTACCACTACAGGTTTCTTCCAAGATGCCCTTTCCCATCCCCAACATTCTATTGTTAACTGTATTGTATATTCAATAAACATACCTCAATTATAAGACTCACCATTCTGTATTTATTTGCTTTATCGCTCTGATTCTTATCTCATTGTTAGAATTACATGGGACCTTAAAGACAAAGCTTCTTATGAAAGTTTATTGACTTTTGTATAATTTCTCTTTAAGCCTGAATGAATACTAGCTGTGGTATTTTGACTCTATACTCATAAATTCACAGGTCATTTAACCTTACATCCAGCATATTATTCTTGTTCCTAGGAGCCAAAATAAGGCTCATTCTTTCCCTAGAAAGAAAGTTCAGAAAGTAGTCAAATAAGGGTATTGTAATAAAAAGATGAAAGTATAAAATGGAGGAAAATCAACACTTTCTAGTTGTAATACTGAGTATAGGGTGTTGTAGCCTAACTTTGTTCCACCAGATATTGAGGTAATCAGAGCTTAATAATAAACAATACATTAAGCTATGGGTGTAAGCAGTAAGAATACTGAGTTACAAAGGAGATGGTCACAATGCAAGGCAACTCTTTGTGAACTAACTTTGGTGCAAAATAAGGAATTAGTGAGAAGTAGAAAAATCTAGGAATACTATCTTCACTGGGATGTGCTCTATTTTAGAGGTCAAGTGAAAGAAAGAGCTAAATCCACTCTATCTCTCATTTTCTGGGAAAAGTCAAGAGCCCAGGATCTGCATTCTGGCTGCCTCCTTGTATCCCAAAAAACGGGACTGCAAGATCACTTTGAAAAGAGAGAGAAATGTAAATTCTAGCCCTCCTCTCTTTTGTGTCTGAAAATGACTATTGAAAGAATGTCTTTCATTTTTTTAAAACCCATAGATGAGTGAGACCTTCTCTCTCTCTCTCTCTCTCTCTCTCTCTCTCTCTCTCTCTCTCTCTCTCTCTCTCTCTCTCTCTCTCTCTCTGACTTATTTCACTCAGCATAATAGCTAACCTCATGAAGCTCACCACAAACAGGATGTGTTTAGTTAGAGAAATAACTACATAGTGAACTATCCTAACAATGAGGGAAATAGAAAGCCTGTCTAGATTACAGGCGGGGTCGGGTCGGGTGTGGAAGAGGGAGATTTGGGACATTGGTGATGGGAACGTTGCACTGGTGATGGGGGTATTCTTTACATGACTGAAATCCAAACACAATCATGTACGTAATCAAGGTGTTTAAATAAAATATATAAAAAAGAGAGATAAATATTGTCTTTCATTTGGTACAAAATATTATCCAGGTAAAGGGGTATTAATCAAGGCTATATTTTGCCTGTGAATATCAGCAGAAGGGAAAATTAATTATTAAGGCCAAATGATATGAAGGGAATATAATGTCAGTACCATAACACGAATCTCAAGAGTATTTCCAATGATCCATACAGGGGTAAAATCTTCCACAGAAGTATTTCTAGCTAAACATTTCTTGGGGTGAATGTCAGGAAAAGTGAGCATCTGATGAGTCTACTGAATTGCCCCTGTAATGAAGATGCCCATGCATGGTCCAACAATAGAGTGATTGACTGGCAGGTGGTCAACCTGGGTTCAATCCCTGGCATCCTATATGGTCCCCAAACCCACTAGATATTATCCCAGAGCACAAAGTCAGGAGTCATCCCTGAGTACTTCAGACTGTGACCCAAAATAAAACAGAGGTTTAACTCCAGCTTGAGATATAAGACAATAATTATATCATATCACTTAAAACTTCTTTAATATAGTTAGCTTAACCATATTTCCTCTCTGCTATAACTCAGTTTAACTTTCAACCATGTCTTCCTAAAATAGTTTACTTCAAGGGTGATAAAATCCTAAAGATACCATCCTACTGACTTAATAAAATCAGAAAAGAGAGTACCTCTTTAATAGTAGTTTCCAAAATTTCAGGATTTGTTCTTAATTAAATAAACCTAAGTTTCTAATTTTGTTATTAGTCTATCACTACTATCAGAAAGAATAAACTTATTACTAAGAAAAATCAAGACTGGTAGAAATAAAAGATAAGATATCTGGGGCCAGAGTGGTGGTACAGTGGTAAGGCATTTGCCTTGACATGGCTGACCTAGGACGGACCATAGTTTGATGACCCAGCATCCCAGATAGTCACTCAAGCCAAGGGCAATTTCTGAGCATACAACCAGGAGTAACCCCTGAACATCACCATATGTGGCTCAAAAAACAAAACAAAACAAAAGATATCAAACTGGTCACAACAAACAACATCTATAATTGTGGATCAAGTAAACTAAGTGATTGAGAAACAGTGTGAGAAAAGACCTGAATCACATGGATTTGAAATGATTTGAAAACTAAGTTTCTATGTTTGATCTCTCTTTTAACTATAGTGCATGTGTTTGTAGTTATTGATGATAGAAAAACAAAAAAAAATTGATCTCCCACATGTTCATAAATAAAGAACACAGTAATTAAAGTCTCCTGGTAAGTAGAAAAATATGCTACTTAGATAAATTTTCCATAGTAAAATGTATGCATTTACTATATATATGATATTAATAAATACTCAAGTTTTAGGAAGGAATATGAAGTTTTGTATGAAAAATAATATTACACAACATTAAAATTTATATATTACTAGTTTATTGCTGCATACTCACTAACATCTCATTCTACCTTTAACATATAATAGTTAGAAAATATTTCTCACTCTAGAATTGTTTTGGTTTGTTTTGGTTTGGGGTCACACCTGGAGGAACTCAGGGGTTATTCCTGGCTCTGTGCCCTGGGAGGCCCAGGGGACCATATGGGATGCCAGAATTCAAACCACTGTCTGTCCTGGATCAGCTGCTTGCAAGGCAGCCCTACAACTGTGCTATCTCCTCTACCCCTCACTCTAGAATTCTTTTTTTTATTTTAATTATGACAACAAAGATGCAAAGAAAGAGGACAGGGTAAAGTTACAGTGGAAGCCCAATCACCCATAAACAGAATTCTCGGTAGTCCCATCGATGATATCCCAGCCTTGAAGTTTCAGCCAAAGAACATTAAGAAAAACAAAACTGAACCCATGTACAATACAATTACTTTGTCCCTCAAATCCCCAGTTGTAGTACATACTATTTCTTAGCAGCACACAATATAATCTAAAGACATTAGACTTATGGAACTCCTTAAACATTGAGGGCAAAGTACATTTATCTAGTTCCATGCACATGCTTACTAGTTTAAGTTAATCTCAAAAGTTTTAGTGGGTTGTTTTTCTTAAGGATTGGAGTCAAGGGATCATAGTAAAAAAACAGTGTTAAAGTGGCATTTGTTTGCATAGGCCCACCAAAATATAAGGGACATGGAAAGAAAAATTATGGTCTAAGTACAAGGAGACCCTATCCCTGAAGTTTCCTGGCACAGGACTGACTCTAGGCTCCAGGCAAACTAGTTTGTCCAATTCAAGTCATCGTCTGTAGTGGCAATATAGCTCCATTCCTCACATAGTCTCTGTTGTTGGTATCATGCTTCTGTATTAAAGATCCTGGAGTCTGCATATCCCATATTGCAGTCAGGATGGTGCAGAGCATCCTCTCGTTTCACCTCACACTTAAGGGGCACTAGAGAGAACCATGTCCTGTTGAGCAGGTCATTGTTGTTGTCAAGTCTTCTCAGTGTAAACGGAAGTCTCTTTTTAGGAGGTCGATGTCAGACCCTTGGTAGTGTCTTTCCTGGTAGAGGACTGCTTCCAGCTGTTGCTATAAAAGACCTTGGATGTTTCGTAGATAGCTTGCCTGGTTCCGGCGTGAATGGAGGATGCCCATTCTTCTGAGGCCTGTGCCAGGTGATTATATCAATGTTCAGGGTGTAAGGTACATTGTACTGAGATTTATTAGATAAGAACTTATCTGTATGTATAGTGTTTTCCCATTTTAATGTGTCTATGCAAACAAGGATCAATGCCATGAAGTGTTATTGGTGCATCTGGAGGCAATAGGAACAAGACCAGAAATTTCCATGACATAGTTCAATCATAGGCATCAAACTGAGGGACAGTTCCACCAACAATCCTTACGGAACAGCTTACAAAGAAAAGACAAGATGAAAAGTGGATAGAAACATCATGGTAGAAGAATATTTAGAGAGTTACAGCAGTTAAAGAAAATACCCATAAAATATTCAAAAGATATATGTGTTTAATATGTGTTCAATTTGTGTCCTTCTAAATAGTTCTGGAATTTGTTAGATCTACTGTATGTCTTTGGTCAGAGATTAGAACTGTGTGTTACTGAAGTTAAGAAGGGTAAATCTGGGGTACTGATGGTTGGGAGGAGTATATGTTCGCGCATGTAGACTGATATGAAATTGCCAGTGACAGCCTGAGTATAGCTGAGCAGTTATCTGCCACCACCCAGATCAAACTCCACCCCCTAAGCCAACCTCTGGAAAGGGGGAGAGGGGGGTCGGGTGACCCAGGTCTGGGCCCCCCTACCCTAGGCCGGGCCAAGAGGCCGCTGGCACATGCAGAGGTCTGCCAGGTGCCCACCCTGCCGGCTAAAAAAACCCCACTCTAGAATTCTTAATCTAGGTACGATTCCTCTACACAGTCTATTCTTTCCTTGCTATGTTACAGGGGTTAAATTTTAAAGGTACATTAGATACTCCAGACTGCAACCATCTTATATCAGAACTCAAGTCTTCATGTAACTTTATGTCCAAGATACTTCTTGAGATCCTAAATCAAATTACTCCTTGTCTATAAATATTCCTAATAACCTTATTTGTTTGTTTTGTTTCTTTGCTGCCCGGGTTTCACTCACGGTTCTGTGCTCAGGGGTCACTACTGGTGAGATCACTATTCTGGGAGATCACATTTAGTATGAAACGTAGGAATTTGAATTAGGATCAGCAGTATACAAAACAAGTACCTAATCTCTGTACTATTTATCAAGCTCCATCCTTATTTTAGGCTAGATCTTCCTCCCCTACACAATACTCTGTTGTTTATTTCCTTATGATATCACTTATCACAGCCTGCTTTTGAATCAGGTTTATTTATGTATGTGTCTGTCTTCACTGATAGACTGTGAGTTCCCAACCGGCCTGAAATAGCTCTTATTCATATCCATATTTCCCACAGTGTCAAGTACAGCCCTTTGTACTGAGAAGATATTCAACAAATGTCTACCAGATTGCTGAATTCAATCATGCTAGTTCTTCACACAGTATTTTTCAAAGGTCCATATTAAGTATGAGGTTCCTTCTAACTTTAAAAAAAAATCCATGCTCCCTTTAAGAAACAAAATTTGTATGCCTTCTCTTGGCAATTTATGGATATTATAAATAATCCCTTGTCTTATTCAATTTATTTTAGAATCAATTAAGACAAAGAGTAATGCAGAAGTTTAAAGCAATCTTATTACTGATAAAAATGGAAGTGGCTAAGGAGGCAAAAAAGGCCTTCTTAATACGCAATACCAGTTACATACACCCCTCAAAGTGACAATGATCTCTTAAAATGTAGAATATAGCATCATAGCAATTCATGATCTTTTGTGGGAAAGTGGCTTTCAAGAGGGAGGATGAGATATGTATGCATTTATCCCCTAGTTTATAAGCCCCAGAGGAAGGGCTGAGAAAAAGTTAGAGATGCTGTGAATATTCCTATCAAGGGAAGTCCCTCCACAAGAGGGAAGTCTCAGTCAGGTGTGGGGAATAATTCTCAACAAATATCTCTCTTTGTTTTATTGGCCTCCCAAAATTATGTCTGAGCCAGCAGTTGACATAAAAATATTAAAACATGGGGCCAGGCGGTGGCGCTAGAGGTAAGGTGCCTGCCTTGCCTGTGCTAGCCTTGGACTGACTGCAGTTCGATCCCCCAGCGTCCCATATGGTCCTCCAAGCCAGGTGCGACTTCTGAGCGCATAGCCAGAAGTAACCCCTGAGTGCCACTGGGTGTGGCCCAAAAACCAATATATATATATATATATATATATATATATATATATATATATATATATATATATATATATATTAAAACATATGAACAAAAAGCTAATGTGAAAGATCAAATAATGACACTTGTTATTTCACAGATGAGTAAGTAAAGTTGGACAGAGATTAAGGGAAAAGATACCAGGACATGGGGATAAATGAGATTAATAAATATTCTTTATTGCCTGACTTTACTTTGGAAGTCAATTGACTAAGAAACAGTGGAGAAGTGTTTTATTCTGATGATCTTCATTTAACAATATAACTGGTCAAGAATAACACTGCCTCTTTTTGTTTGTTTGTTTTTTGCTTTGTTTTGTTTTTTTGGCCACACCTGGTGGTGATCAGGGGCTAATACTGTTCTAGCATTTAGAAATCACTCTTTGTAGGCTTGTGCGGAGCATATGGGAAACTGAGGATCAAACCTGAGTTGGGTATATGCAAGGCAAGTGCCCTATATGCTGTACTATTTCTCTAGCTATAATCCACTCTTCTTACTTTAAATTAGATGAATAGGAACTATTCTCTATATGTCATTATTAGTTGCATTTTACCAGAAATTTTATTTTGCATAAATAAATATTTTCTTGTTTATTGTAAATCCTAATAACAAAGTTTTAGATGGTGCATAATGTAACAGAGAACCTTTTAGAAGAGGGCTCCATATGTTACTCCTCAGAATTAAATATATAAATATCCTTCCATCATTATCTTTGGGTATTAGTTTATAAACCATTAGTCGCAGTGGTTTTATGTTTGAAGATTTCATTTAAAAAATTTTTGGAGGACCACACTGGCTATGTTCAAGGAATCATGTGGTGCCAGAAAACTAACAAGGACCTCCTACATACAAGCATGTGCATTAGACCATTGAAGTATTTCTCCAACCCTATTTTTTCTCTTTGTTTTTATTAATAATTTTTATTTTGACCAAAGTGGATTCCATTTGTGGATTACATTCACAGTACTATTTCAGGAACATAGTGACATTGAATCAGGGGCATTATCAACACCAATGTTGTTCTCCCTCCACCCTTAATCCTAATATGCATCCCACATCACCCCAACTTTGCCCCCCCCCCAGGTATAAGTGGTCCCTTCTGTGTTTAGCCTGTTTTAGATTGGGTATCAATTCTGTTGTCATTGGCTTTGGATTTGGTGTTCAAGTCTGATCATTTTTTATTTCTATTCAATATTCATGTAACTGTTTGGTCTTGGTACCCTCCATTATTTACCCTTCAATTTGTGAAGCAGAAAAAGATGGTTCAAGTTATGTGGTTCTGCTTGAAGGTAAGAAAAAAAAGGAAAAAGGGCCCTGAGAGATAGCACGGTGGCGTTTGCCTTGCAAGCAGCCGATCCAGGACCAAAGGTGGTTGGTTCAAATAACGGTGTCCCATATGGTCCTCCGTGCCTGCCAGGAGCTATTTCTGAGCAGACAGCCAGGAGTAACCCCTGAGCATTGCCGGGTGTGTCCCAAAAACCAAAAAAAGAAAAAGAAAAAAAGAAAAAAGTAAAAAAGGGGCAAAAATGCAAACAAGCAAAAAACGAGAATGGTCCTTCTAGAGACTATCAATATCAGTTTAAGAAAAGAAAGGGGGAAAGGAAGAAAAACATAAAAATAATACAAGAAAAATTAAACCCAAAACAAAACAAACAAAAACCTGAAAAGCACTTCAGCAATAAAGACAACAATCAAACACAAACCATGGTCCTGAAATAAAGACAAATCAAAGCATAGGGGAAAAGGGCAAAGAAAGGGGAAAAAAAATGCAATAACAATTACAAAAAAATTTTAAAAGTTTAATTTGTGCTATTTTTTTTTGCCTAGGCACAGTAAAAATTGGTGAAATTAGAAAGGAAATTCCCCTGGCCTAAGAGATACAGGGTTTCTTTTACTCTCTCCAGCCTTATTTTATGGTTTTTAAAAGTTACATATGGTTTTTGTCCTCCCTTCATCCCTTTCCCAAGCATATATTCCTTATCTCCCTCCTTTATCCCCCAGAATGCTAGTGAATCTAAAAGCATATATGTTAACACTAATGTAAACCTTTTTTTTTTTCTTTTTTGCAGTTCCAGATATTTTTACTAATGGTTTCTTAAAGGTTTGGAGTCAAAGGAGCACTGTAAAACCAATGTTAGTGTGGCAATTATCATTTGCATGGGTCCACCAAAGTATGGGGGTCATGGAAAGAAAAAACTTTGGCCTAAGTACAAGGAGACCCTACTCCTGAAGTTTCCTGACATAAGACCATTTCTAGGCTCCAGGCAAACTAGTTTGTCCAATCCCGGTCATTGTCTGTAGTGCCTATGTAGTGCCTATACAATTATATTTTCACAGTCTCTGTTGTTGGTCTCAAGTTTCTGTACTGAAGGTCCTGGAATCTGTATATCCTACATTGAAGTCAGGATGGTGAGGAGCGACATCTAATTTCAATTCGCAATTAACAGGCAATGCAGAAAGCCCTGTCCAGTATGTAGGCCATTGTTGTTGTTTGAATCTTCTCAGTGTTAAGGGAAGACTCTCTTGAGTAAATCGATGTCAGAGCAGCAGTAAGATCTTCCCTGGTAGAGGATTGCATCCAGGTGATGTCATAGACAACTTTGGATGATTCATAGATGGCTTCCCTGGTTCAGGGGTGACTGGAAAATGCCCAAACCTCTGAGGCCTGTGCAGGTCATTATGTCAATTTCAGGGTTTGTAAGGTTCCATTGCACCACAAGATTTGTGTGTTCCTATCTCTATTAGATAAGAACTTATTTGTATGTATAGTATTTTCCATTTTAATGTGCCGTGCAAACAAGGAATAGTGCCACCTGGTATTATCAGCGCATAAGGGGGCCGCAAGAACAGGTCCAACAATCCCCATGACCTGGTTCAAATATAAGCATTAAACTGAGGGACTCTTTCACCAAAATTCCTTTTTGAACAGTTCACAAAGAGAAAGAAAAAAGATAAAAAGTGGGGAAAATACACAATCTAATTTAAGACAGTGGACACTATTGTCACCATTTAAGAAAATTTGTGTGTTCCCATCTTTATAAGAACGTGTTTGTATATAATTTCCCATTTTAATGTACCTATGCAAAGGAAGAACAGTATTGCATGACGAGATTGGTGCCTATGGGGATGCTAGAACAAGTCCAACAATCCAATTCACTTGGTTCTTATATAAACATTAAATGGAGGGACACTTCTACAAACTTCCTTATGTAACAAATAACAAAGGGAAGGAAAGATAGAGAGGGACTCTTTCACCAAAATACCTTATTGAACAGTTCACAAAGAGGAGAAAAGATAAAAAGTGGGGAAAATAAACAAGCTAACAAGACAGTGTACTCAATTGTCACCATTTCTGGGAACTAATCAGAAACCTAGTATAGTAGCAACCACAATTACACAATGAAAGAAGGAAGAGGCCAAGAGGCCGATGAGAGTAAACAAGTAGGTAAAGAGTACTGGCCTCTTCCCAGTCTGAGAGTCCATCCTCTCATTTTTATTTTGAAAATATATGGTAACCCCACCCGAACTGGTCTCTTCCCAACCTGAGAGTCCATCCTTCAATTTTTATTTAAAATATATATGGTTTTTGAAATGGAGACCAATGAGAAAAAAATACCAGTGAATGTCACGATGGATTATCCCGACATACACCAGTGCTGCTTCGGCCTGCCATCCACCCCATATGTCCCCCACCCTTAGTGTCGGGAGAGAAAGGAGGAAAGCCTGAGGACCACGATAGAGTCCACCTGGGCCGGCAACAAGAAAAGGCCTGGAGTAGAGGGGAGATAGGGGAACAGCTGAAGGCCTGCCAAGCCTCCCAGCACCCCCCAAACTAGGGAGAATGCCAACAGTATAGGGTGTCCCCTAACCCCATACCTGGGAAGAGCTGGCCTCCAGGATCAAGGCACCAGAAGTCTAAAAGTTACATATGTTGAAGAGGCTTTTCTTGCTCCATTTTATGTTTCTTGCCACTTTAAAAAAGATTAATTGATTGTACGTATGAGAAACAGTCTCTGAATACTCAAGTCTATTCCACTAATCTGAGGGCCTGTCTTTTTTTAATGCCATGCTGTTTTATGACTATTGCTTTGTAGTACAATTTAAAGCTGGGGAAAGTGATGCCCCCCATAATCTTTTTCCTAAGGGTTGCTTTAGCTATTCGTGAGTTTTTATTGCTCCAAATGAATTTCAGGACTGTTTGAACCACTTTTTTGAAGAATGTCATATGTATACTTAGGGGAATTGCAATAAATCTTTATAATGCTTTGGAAAATATTGCCATTTTAACTATGTTAATCTTCCCAGTCCATGAACAGGATATGTGTATCAATTTTCTTGTGTCCTTTTTTATTTCTTAAAGAAGTTTTTTGTAGTTTTCTTTGTATAGGTCCTTCACTTCTTTCATTAAGTTGACTCCAAAGTACTTGAGTTTGTGTGACACTAATGTGAATGGGATTTCACAAAGGTTAAATAAAAATGAATTAAAGACCTTGATATCAGATCCTGAACCATAAGGTATATAGAAGAACACATAGGTAAAATACTTCATAACATTGAGACTAAAGGCATACTCAAGAAGGGAACACCAGTGTCCAAACAAGTAGAAGCAGAGATAAACTATGGAACTATATTAAACTGACTATATTAAGCTATATTAAGGCTTCTGTACCACAAAAGAACTAGTGATGAGGATACAAAGGCCACCAACAGAATGGGAGAAACTATTCACCCAGTAACCATCAGATAAGGGGCTAATATCTAAGATATAAAAGGCACTGACAGAGCTTAACTGAAGAAAAACAAAATAGCTAACCCCACAAAAAATGGGAAGAAAAAATGAACTCAAAGAAGAAATACAAATGGCCAAAAGCCACATAAAAAATGTTTCATATCACTAATCATCAGGGAGATGCAAATCAAAACAACTATGAGGTACCATCTCACTTCACAGAGACTGGCACACATCACAAAGAACAAGAAAAATCAGTGCTGGTGGGGATGTGGAGAGAAAGTAACTGCTGGTGGGAATGTCGTCCAGTCCATCTTTTATGAAAACAATATGGACATTCCTCAAAAAACTGCAAATCGAACTCCCATATGATCCAGCTATATCACTCCCAAGACAAAAACACTATACAAAAATGTCTTCTGCACACCTATATTAATTGCAGCATGATTTGAAATAGTCAGAATCTGAAAATAACCCAGCTGCCCAACAACAGATGAGTGGCTAAAGAAGCTATGGTACATATACACAATGGAATGCTATGGAGCTCTCAAGATAAATGAAGTCATGAAATTTTTCTATACATGGATGGACATGGAAACTATTATATTAATCAAATATGTCATAAGGAGAGAGACACAGAATAGTCTCACTCATCTATGGGATTTTAGGAAAATAATAGACATTATTTTATTAATATACAGAGAAAATAGAAATAAGAGCTGGAAGGACCGGCTCATGATATGAATCTTCAAAGAGTGGTGAGTCCAGTTAGATAAATAACTACATTGACAACTATCATGACAATGGTAGTGAGAGAAATAGAATGCCTATCTCGAATACAAGCAGGGTGTGGGGGAGGATTGAGAGAGGGTATTGGTGATGGGAATGTTGCACTGGTGAAAGGGGGTGTTCGTTTTTACAACTGAAACCCAACTACAAACATGTTTGTAATCATGATACTTAAATAAACATATTAATGAAAAATCAAAACATCAGGCTGGAGAAATTGCGTGGATGTAAGGCATTTGCCTTGCATGCAGAAGGATAGTGGTTCAAATTCTGGCATCCCATATGGTCCCCAGAGCCTGCCAGGAGCGATTTTTGAGCATGGAGCCAGGAGTAATTCCTAAGTACTGCTGGGTGTGACCCAAAAACCAAAATCAACAACAAAACAAATTTATGTATGGACTACTTTTAGGCAGTATCAGCTCAGGCCAATCGTAGACATCGGACTGTAATGCTGACTGATACAATTTCATATAGTGTATAGCTAGCTACACCTTATATGAGTCCTACAGGCCCTTTAAGGTTCCATATAAAAACCCATTGAAGGGGCCAGAGCAGTGGTGCAAGTGGTAAGGCATATACCTTGCACGAGCTAGCCTAGCACAGACTGTGGTTTGATCGCCAGGCATCCCAAGCCTGGAGTGATTTCTGAGCGCATAGCCCGGAGTAGTCCCTAAGTGTAACCAGGTGTGCCCAGAAAACCAAAACCAAAAAAATATATAGCCAATACCGGTGTGCCTCACTACTCTAACTTTCATTTAATATAAGGTTCCTTTTAACAAGACTCTTAATTCCATGAGTTGGTACTAACGGGATTCAAGGATTTTAATAGGATCCAATGTCTAACAAAATTCTGTGATTTCCTCTTCCAATTTTCTTTATCCACTCCAGCAAAATTATTTTGAGTGTGAGAGGAGGCAGAGTAAAGAGCAAAGAAAGGATAGCTGAGCATATACTTTTTATTTTTTTTAACTTTACACCCATAAAATTTTGTTTATTCTGGAAATCAAGCTCCCATACAACCCAGCTATACCACTCCTAGGAATATACCCTAGGAACACAAAAATACAATACAAAAATCCCTTCCTTACACCTATATTCATTGCAGCACTATTTACCATAGTAAGGCTCTGGAAACAGGCAAGATACCCTTCAACAGATGAATGGCTAAAGAAACTGTGGTACATATACACAATGGAATATTATGCAGCTGTCAGGAGAGATGAAGTCATGAAATTTTCCTACACATGGATGTACATGGAATCTATTATGCTGAGTGAAATAAGTCAAAGAGAGAAAGATGCAGAATGGTCTCACTCATCTATGGGTTTTAAGAAAAATGAAAGACATTCTTGCAATAACTTTCAGACACGAAAGGGAAAAGAGTTGGAAGTTACAGCTCACCTCAGGAAGCTCACCACAAACAGGGATGAGTTTAGTTAGAGAAATAACTAAGTTTTGAACTATCCTAATGATGAGAATGTACGAGGGAAATAGAAAGCCTGTCTAGAGTACAGGTGGGGGTTGGGTGGGGAGGAGGGAGATTTGGGACATTGGTGATGGGAATGTTGCACTGGTGATGGGTGGTGTTCTTTACATGACTGAAACTCAAACACAATCATGTATGTAATAAAGTGTTTAAATAAAAATTTTAAAAATATTTTGTTTATTAAGATCCTAATCTTTTGGCTCAAAGGACAAGAAAACTTCTCTTATTTTTGTTACCTTGCTCTTTGCCATATTTTTTTCTTGAGGCAATGAAGAGAGAAAAAATGAATAGATAAACTTCAAAAGATCATAAACCTACAGAAGGAAAGAAGTCACAGATGAGAAGAAGTCACAGGTTAAAGACCACATAGTATTTCAAAATAATAATTCTTCTAAATATATTTAAGTATAAAAAGAATAAATATTTCATTCAGTTCTTTCTTCATTATTACAACAAAATAGTTTCAACTATTTTTGTCCATGGCTCTTAAAATAGATCTTAATTTAAATATTTCAGGTAAAAAATAGTTCAAATGTATTCATTTCCAGAGTAAATTTTTCTCCCAATACTAGGTCCAATGTAGAGTCTACCATTGGTTCCATCAAGAGTTTCATTCTCAGGTAATGAAGCTTCATTATCTCACCTTTTCATTTGTGTGTGTATCTCTGTTCATCTATATCTCTATATCTAATATTTTCTAGTAAGTGTCTTGACTTTCATTATTCTCCCTAAAAATTGAGTCTTTGGGACAAAAAAAAACCTAGAAATAAGAATGTTGAGTAGAGATGGAGATCTAACTTAGTTTTATCTCTTGGGTTGAATATCATAGTAAACAACCTTGCATTCCCTGAAAATACACTAATAGCATTTATAACATTAGTAACTTTTATTTATTGAAGTATTCCCTCTCTCTCTCACAGGGTCTATCAGGTACTTTGAAGCAACTACTATTAAAGTATTAACACTAACTTCATCTTGCACTGCTTACCCCAAGGTCCTAAGAAAACTATTTTATGTTATTGGTTGCTTAAATTCATGCTTACATTAAAGCATTGAAGTTTGTATTCTAGTTTTTCATATGTAAGTATATCCCTTAGGTAAGTGACTTATTCCTAAATTGTCTTGGTTTTGTTTGTTATATTTTGTTTCTTTTTTATTTAAAGATAAGAACTAAATCTTTGAAATGATAGGTGATGACACCAATTTTTCTATTTTGCTAAAGTTATTACTTTGCCATTCTCGCTTTACATTTGAATTATCTGAGATGCATTTGCCTGATGTCTAAACTCTACTTAAAGAGATATAGAGGGGCTGGAGCAATGGCACAGCAGTAGGGTGTTTGCCTTGCATGCAGCCAACATAGGATAGACCTGGTTTGATTCCTGGCATCCCGTATGGTCTCCAGACCTCCTGGAGTGACCAAAGAGAGACAGAAACAGAGACAGGGAGATGGAGAGAAATAGATTAGAATTTCCAATTAAATTTGTTTGGTGTGTAATCATGCTTCTTCTATTGTTTCATTGCACTTGTTGCTTTATAAGTTTTTTCTGCGTATTCCAGTTAGCCATTAGTTAGATTTCTCTTCTAGATCAATTCAAGGCATTTTCAGATTATTTAGTGTAGCTACCACTATCAGCCAACTTTCTTCGGGTTATACTCAAAGTAATACTTTGAGTTCACCTTTGTTGTAAGACAAAAGTTTTATTTCTTTCCAATTTCACCTTTCATTGTGTGTCAATTACAAACAGTTTACCTCAGGACTCTTACAGACAGAGCAATATATATCTGGGATAATGTTGATCACAGGGAAGAAATATTCTGCTTGTTACCTTATGTAAATTTTCTTTATGCTGTGTAGTGCCAATATTACAAGGCTTTTCATTAGGTTATCTTTTATTAAATATGCAACACTATCATAAATTATCAGTGATAGTCTTAATAAATTACAGCATTAACTTCAAAAGCATAGACTTATCTCCCTACTGTTACCTCATCAGTTTGCACTTATATTCATTTTTCTCATTATTTCATTTTAATATTATCGTGTTTATTAACTTGAGTCTAGTAGACATAAAAATTATCTGCTAAAATTATTTCACAATCCTTTCTTTCTTACCAACTTTCGATTTTTCAAAATATATCAATATTACATACTGATACCAAGATCCATTTAGCACTGATCTTTCATCTTTTTTTTTTTCGTATTTTCTTCACCAAAATAAAAAGAACCTATAACCCCATTTAGTATGGAGGTTGAAAAAGAATAAAGTGAGTGAAAAAAAGTTATTTAAATAGCATGAATGACTGAAAGAAAAATCCAGAAAAAATAATCAAAACCAAATAAAATAAACAAAACCATATAAAATAAACAAAACTTGTTTACTAAAGTATTAGCCCTCAAATAATTTATAGAAAAGGGATGGGGCAGTACTTATCCTTGGACCAATAAAAAGGACTATGACATGTACAACAACCAAGATCTCTAATTCCACAGGTCTGACTGAAACAACTGCAACCGAGCAGATCATCAGGAAGCATAATGAAAAACTTTATCCTAGGCTTTGTCCTAGGATCAGGGCGAAAACCAAGATCACCAATTGCAGAGGACTGATTAAAACAACAGTGATGGATCCCAACTCCAAGAACCATACAGAAAGACTTTATTCTAGGCTCCATCTCTAGATACAGAGGCACGATTTTATCACCCACGACAGTTTCCAGACACCACAGAAGGACCTAGAGGAGAGTAAAAGAGCATGTACGAAGCCTATAGTTTTTTTCCATGACAGTATGCTTCAAGGGCAGAGAAAGCCTGCATTTCTTAGACCAAGGGAATTAACTTTCTAATCTCCCCGCTAGTCACATGCTTCAGGTTCTAATAGAGGCCAAACCCAGAGATAAAGGGTATATCAAAGTGTTTTATCAAGACATTTTTATAACGCAAACTTAATATGGTATCTAGTGTGACTGAGCACCGAGGTGTTAACTTAGGTTGTCCACCCTTTGCATCCAAGAAACCCTGTGGACAGAAAAGCTGAGAGGTTATTTGAATGTAGTAAGATTAAGGCATTAAAACACATTGTTATGAAAGGCTTCCGCTGGAGTCACTAGGTGCCCATCATATTCTTTACCTGTAATCCTGTATTAGATCTCTAAGACAATATTATAGGCCTTTGTAGTAAAAGGCTGATTACAAACCTGTTCTCTCTACGCTGTTGTTTCTGTTGTTGCTGGTTTCTTTATGGCATAATGTATAGCCGAGGCTTTGTGTTGTTATTCTTCACTTGTTTTAGATACTACTCCCCCGTAGATGTTGACAACTACAGTGTTTGGAGTTTCTAACCTATTAGACCGTTGTATTTGTTCATGGAATATCACATGTATATATGGTGTATATTCTAAGTACTTCAGAATAGTGCTATCATTCTGTGATTACCTTTCATGTTCTGGCTTACTTCATTTAACGAAATCTTTTGTAGATCCATGCACGTTGCTGCAAAATCTATGATTTTATCATTTCTAACTGCTATGAAGTATTCCATTGTGTATAAATACCACATCTTCTTGATCCAATCATCTGTAGTTGGACATCGAGGTTGGTTCCAAATCTTGGCTACTGTACTGAGTGCTGTGATAAATAGTGGAGTGTACACTTATTTGGGATGGATGTTCTTCCAACTTGGGGATAGATACCTAGGAGACCAATTGCTGTGTCATATAACAGGTCAATTCTGAGTTTACTGAGCAATCTACACACTATTTTCCATCGAGGTTGGACAAGGCAGCATTTCCACCAGCAGTGGATGAGAGTTCCTTTCTTGTCATATCCCGCCAACAGAGATTGGTCCCGTTATTTTTTATGTGAGCCATCCTCACTGGTGTAAAGGTGGTACCTCATTGTTATCTTAATTTGGATTTCCCCAATGATGAGTGAAGGTGAGCATGTTTTCATATGTCTGTTGGCCATCTTTCAGTCTTCCTTGGAGAATTGTCTATTAATTTCTTCTCCCCTCTTTTCTATGGCTTTATTAGATTTATGGGGGTTCACCTTTCCGAGTGCTTTGTATATCCTAGATATCAGCATTTTATCTGACATATTGAAGCAAAATTTTTCCCATTCCATTAACTGTCTTCTAGTATTAAGTAGGGTTTCTTTCTCCATGCAGAAGAAACTTTTTAGTTTCTTCTTCAAATGGGATGTAGTCCCATTTGTTTAGATTTGAAGCTAAAGTTCTTGCCATTGGCATTCTATTCTCAAAGACTTTTTTGGTACATCAATATTGGAGTGTTGTGACTATTTTTCCTCAATAAACTCTATATATCCGGGTCTGTTTCAAGGTCTTTAATCCATTTTGAGTTGACTTTTGAGTAAGGTGTGAGGCATGGGACAATTTTCAATTACTTACAGGTGGTTTTCCAGTTATACCAACACCATTTATGGAAGATACTGCTTTGTTCCATTTCAAGTTCTTGGCTCTTTTGTCATATATTAGTTGACTGTATATTTTGGGGTTTATCTATGGAAATTTTGTTCTCACCCATTTCTCTGAGGCTCTGTCTTTGTTCCAGTATGATGCTCTTTTGATCACTCTGCCTTTGTATGATAGTTTCAAGTTAGGTAAAGATATGCCACCCAGTTTCTTGTTTTTCAGTATGTATTTGGCTATCCTGGGTCTTTTGTTGCTCCAGATATTTTTTATTATTGATTGTTTTAAGTTTTTAAAAAATGATGTCTAAATTTGGATAGGGATTGCATTTAACCTATATGGAAATTTAGGCAAGATAGTCGTTTTGACAATGTGGATTCTACTTACCCATGAGCATGGGATGTTCTTCCATTTACTTAGATCCTCTTCAATTTTGTTTCTAAAGTGTTTTGAAGTTTTCATCGTATAGGTCTTCACTTCCCTTGTAAGGTTGATTCCTAGGTACTTGATGTTTTTTGATACTATTTTAAATGGAATTGTCTCTTTAATCTTTTTCTCCTCTACTTCATTATTTGTATACAGGAACATTATTTTCTTTGTTTATTAATTTTGTAGCTGGCCACTTTGCTGTATAGGATAATTTTTTCTAGGAGTTTTACTGTGGTTTCTTTAGGGTTTTTGATGTATATATATATATATATATATATATATATATATATATATATATATATATATATATATAATCATATCATCTGCAAAAAGAGATTGAGTTCATCTTTCCCTATTTGGATTCTTTTATTCCATTCTCTTGTCTGATTGCTATTGCTGGGACTTCTAAAACAATATTGAATAAGAGTGGAGAGAATGGATAGCCTTGCCTAGTTCCTGACCTTAGTGGAAATGCTTTCAGTTTTTCACCATTAAGGATAATGTTGGCTGTGGGCTTATCATAAATAGCTGTAACTATCTTGTGGAATGTTCCTTCCATTCCTATTTTACTGAGTGTTTTTTTTTTATCATGAATGGGTGTTGGGTTTTGTCAAACAACTTCTCTGCATTGATTGATATAATGATGTGATTTTTGTGTTTTTTGTTGTTGATGTGTATGATGTTGATTCAATTGGGTAAGTTGTACAATCCTTGCATCCCTCGGATGAAACTCACTTGGTCATGGTGTATCTTTTTGATGTAGTGCTGGATTCGGTTTGCTAAGATTTTGTTGAGGATTTTTGCATCTATATTCATTAGAGAGATTGGTCTGCTGTTTTCTTTCTTGGCGGTGACTTTGCCAATTTTGGGAATGAGTGTGATGTTAACCTCACAAAAGGAATTAGGAAGGATTCCTGGACTTTTGTTCTTAAGGTGTTTCTTAATTACTAATTCAATTTCCTCAGAAGTGATTGACCTGCTTAGGCTTTCTAAGTCTTCCTTTTCCAGTCCTGGAAGATGATATTTTTCCAAGAATCTGTCGATTTCTTCTGAATTCTCCAGTCTAACTGATCCACTTCTTTGAAGAATATTATGGGTATCTTTAGAGGAATTGCATTAAATCTGTACAATGCTTTGGAGAGTATTGTCATTTTAATGATGTTAATTCTGCCCATATGAGCAGGGTGTGTGTTTTCATTTCCCTGTGTCCTCTCTTATTTCTTGGACCTGGATTTTATAGTTTCTTTGTATAGGTCCTTCATGTCTTTGGTCAAGTTGACTCCAAGATATTTGAGTTTGTGTGGCACTATTGTGAATGGGGTTGTTTTCTTAATGTCCATTTCTTCTCTATCATTATTGGTGTATAAATAGGCCATTGACTTTTTGCATTAATTTTGTAGCCTACCAATTACCATATGAATCTATTGTTTCTAGAAGCTTTTTGGTAGAGTCTTTAGGGTTTTCTAAGTAGAGTATTATTTCATCTGCAAACAGTGAGAGCTTGACTTCTTCCTTTCCTATCTGGATTCCCTTGATATCTTTTTATTCCCTAATCACTATAGCAAGTATTTCCAGTATTATGTTGAATAGGGGTGGTGAGAGAGGACAGCCTTGTCTTGTACCAGAATTTAGAGGGAAGGCTTTTAGTTTTTCTCTATTGAGGATAATATTTGCCATTTGCTTGTGGAAGATGGCCTAAAATATAATGAGAAATGTTCCTTTCATTCCCATCTTGCTGAGAGTTTTGATCAAAAATGGGTGTTGGACCTTATAAAATGTTTTCTCAGTGTCTAAATCATGTGATTTTTAGTTTTCTTATTGTTGAAGTTTTGTATTATGTTGATAGATTTGCGGATGTTAAACCATCCTTGCATTGTTGGGATGAGACCTACTTGATCATAGTGAATGAACTTCTTGATGAGGCATTGGATCCTATTTGCCAGGATTTTGTTGAGGATCTTTGCATCTGTGCTCTTCAGGGATATTGGTTTGTAATTTTCTTTTTTGGCAGCATCTCTGTCTGGTTTTGGTATCAAGGTGATGTTGGCTTCATAAAAGCTTTTTGGAAGCATTCCCATTTTTTTCAATGTCATGAAAGAGCCTGGCCAGGATTGTTAGTAGTTCTTCTTAAAAGTTTGAAATTCATTCATGAATCCATCCAGGTTTGGGCTTTTGTTTTTGGGCAGACTTTTGATTATAGTTTTAATTTCCTCAATGGTGATGGGGGTGATTATATATGCTACATCTTTCTTATTCAACCATGGAAGGTTATAAGAGTCCAAGAATTTATCCATTTCTACCAGGTTCTCATGTTTAGTGGCATAGAGTCTCAAAGTAGTCTCTGAATACCCTTTGAATCTCTGCAATATCTGTAGTAATCTCCCCGTTTTCATTTCTGATCTGGGTTATTAAGTTTCCCTCCCTCTCTTTCTTTTTGAGTTTTGCCAATGGTTGACCAATCTTGTTTATTTTTTCAATGAACCAACTTCTGCTTTCATTAATTTTTTGGATTGTTTTTTGGGTTTCCACTTAATAGATTTCTCCTCTAAGTTTTGTTATTTTCTTCGGACTCCCTATTATTGGTTCCTTTTGTTGCTCATTTTCTAATTCTAGAAGCTGTGTCATGAAACTATTTAGGTATGCTTCTTCCTTCCTGAAGTGTGCTTGCAAAGCTATAAATTTTCCTCTTAGTACTGCTATTGATGTGTCCCATAGATTCTGATAGTTTGTGCCTTCATTGTCATTTGTTTCCAGGAAAGTTTTGATTTCCTCTTTGATTTTATTTGGACCCACTGGTTGTTCAGTAACAGGCTGTTTAATTTCCAGTTGTCAAAGTATTTCTTCTGTGTCCCTTTGTAGATCACTTCTAATTTCAGAGCCTTAGAGTCAGTGAAGGTAGCCTTCAGTCTTCCTATCCATTTGATTTTATGGAGGTATGTTTTATGTGCTAATATGTGGTCTATCCTGGAGAATGTCCCATGTACATTGAAGAAGAATGTGTATCCAGGTTTCTGAGGATGGAGTGTCCCCAGAATCTACTAGGCCTCTTCCATTTGTCTTTTCTGGACTAGTGTATTTTTGTTGGGTTTCAGTCTGGTTGACCTATTAAGTGTTGACAGGGCTGTGTTGAGGTCTCCCACAATTATTGTGTTATTATTGATATCCTCTTTCTTTCAAATTTGCCAATAATTGTATTAGATATTTTGCTGGTCTCTCATTGAGTGTGTATATGTTTAGTAGTGTGATTTCTTCCTGTTGCACCTATCCCTTGATTAGTATGTAGTGTCCATATTTCTCCCTTACAACTATTCTGAGTGTAAAGTTTGTGTCTTTTGACATTAGTATGACCACTCCAGCTGTATTAAGGATTTTGTTTGCTTGTTTGGATGATTTTCCTCAAGCCTTTGACTTTGAGTCTTTGTTCTAATTATTCAGGTGTGTTTCTTGTAGGCAGCAGAAGGTTGGATTTAGTTTGTTGATCCATTTAGCTACTCTGTATCTCTTAACGGGTGCATTTTGTCCATTGACCTTGAGGGAAATAATTGTCATGGGATTTAGTGCCATCTAAGTTTGGTGTGTGTGTGTTGGTCTGTCTTGTCTTAAATTAGACCTCTAATTTTTTCTTTCAAGGCTGGTTTTGAGTCTGTAAAGTTTCTGAGCTGTTATTTATCTGTAAAGTTATGTATACTTCCTTCAAACATGAAAGTGAGTTTTGCTGGGTGCAGTATTCTAGGTGAATCATTTATTTCAATGAGTTTTGTCACAATGTCCTACCACTGCCTTCTGGCCTTGAGTGTTTCTAGTGATAGGTCTGCTGTAAATTTCAAGGATGTTCCCTTAAATGTAATTTCCCTTTTTGATCTTGCTCCTTTCAGTACCCTGTGTCTATCTGTGGGATTTGTCATTGTGACTAGGATGTTTCTTTAGGTGTTTTTTCTGGGGTTTCTTTTAGCTGGTACTCTTCAGGCATGCAGAATTTGGTTGCATGTATTCTTTAGCTCTGGTAGTTTCTCTGTGAAGATGTTCTTGACTGTTAATTCTTCCTGGAGATTTTCTTCCTGGGTCTCTGGGATTTCAATGATTCTTAAGTTGTTCTGTTGAGCTTATCAAATACTTCTATTTTCATCTGTTCACATTCTTTGAGTAATTTTTCCATTGTGTGATCAATTGCTTTAAGCCTTTTTTCAATCTTTACTGCTGTATGAAGTTGTTATGCATCTCATCTTCCAGCTTACTAATTCTATCTTCCGCTGCTGTTACCCTGTTGGAGAGGCTTTCCATTCAGTTTTTCAATTCGTCTATGGAGTTTTTCAGATCTGTTATTTTAGTTTGGAGTTTTCTGATTTCTGTCTTCATATCCTCTTGATTCTTATTAGTGTTCCGTTCAAGTTGGTCTATGCTTTTTTGAGTTCTGTGAACATCCCCCATATTTCTTCTCTAAACTTCATATCTGGGAGACTAACTAGGTGGTTTCCATTTTCAGGTCATCAGAGTTGTCATCTTCATTCTCTATGGCTGAGGTTGGCCTACATTGTTCCCCATTGTCACACTTCTATTGTGGATTTTTCTATGTGTTGTGATGGTATTCATTGGCTAGGTGGAGTGCACAGCCATGAATCAGAGCAGCTGCACTCCTCTAGCTCCACCCCTTGTGGATGGGATGACTCAGGAGTAGGCGAGCCTTCAGGGAAGGATGCCAGGCTGAAGCAAACAGAGCAAAGGCCCAAGATGTCTGCTGTGTTTCAGAGGCCCAGCAGAGTCAGCTAATTCCACAGTCTCTGAGCAGGGAAGACTCACCTCAGGAGAAGGCGATTCTTCAGGGAAGGATGCCAGAGAGGATCAAAGTTCCCAGGCTAAAGCATGCAGAGCAAAGGCTCAAGATGTCTGCCATGCTTCAGAGGCCCAGCAGAGTCAGCTAATTTCACCTTACAATCTTTTTTAAGTTGTCCAGAGTGTATGTCTTGATCTAAAACTCATTAAGAAAAATTCTTCAATTAAGTGTTAATGAAATAATTAACTCTCTGGATGGGTATGGGGGAGTTTGCACTACATATCATTCTAAAACTTACTTTTATGAAACTCCCTAATTTTCACTAAAGAAATACACACTGATAGAAGAAACTTTTGAATTACATTTTTTTTCACTCCATCGTTTCAGACACTATCTTTGCTCCTTTTAAATGATGCTTATCTTTTGTAACATTTCTTTCTGCTATATAACTTTCTTTTGAGTTATGCATGATGTGCTCTTACCCTCGTCTAATCTCTTCAATCTAACAGGAATTATTAACTGAATTCAGAACTGTTTATTTTGTTTCATGGTTTGATTTCTTTCCTTAACTTTGTTCCATGGCTTGATTTCTCTCTTTCTACTACTTGATGAAGTTGAATTATTTCCTTAGAAAATTTCCCTTGATTTCTTGTTCCCTCAATAAATTTAACATGTCTCATAATGAATAAATTCCAATAAAGAATTTAATAATTTCTGGGTCTGTCAAAAGTCACTACCATTTCAACAACTCTAACACTATTATTTCCTGAATTGAATAATTTCCCCCATCTAACTTTAACTTTCCAAACACTTTAATTTTCTATGACTGAGATGAATTCATCATTATTCCACTTCAATCTCCTATAACTTGTGTTTTGGTAAGTAGGATCCAAAAATAGTTCCCATGATATTTCAACCCAATCTTTCCCTGGGACTTTAAATATGTCCCACTGATAATTATGTTGCATTTCTTGACAAAAGATAGTCTCAAGATATAATTAATATTACTCATCAGTGGACATAAAATTAATTAGATGAAGATTATCTTTGTCATCACATGACTAATTTAATCATTTAAGTAGAAAGAGTTAGCTCTAGATTTATTTTTTGTTTTAATAATTTATTTAAGCACCATGGTTACAGAAATGATCATAGTTGGGTTTAACTAATAGGATGTACACTGTTGGCAGAGGCACGGCTGGGCTCAGACCACTCCACATGCCAGGATTTCTGGGTGTTTGACTGGTATGTGGGGGGCTCTGGGCAGGACAGCTAGCCACAGGTCCCCTGGGCTGAACTCCTAGTCCAGGGGGCCAAGATCCCCCCAAACCTGGTGGGTCTTCAGGGCCACGCCTGGTTAATCGGGCCCTGGGGGGAGGCGGGGGAGAAATCCCGCCCTTTGCATCCCAAAACTGCAGAGGCACGGCTGGGCTCAGACCACTCCACATGCCAGGATTTCTGGGTGTTTGACTGGTATGTACTTCATATATTAAGTGCATTCCTACTGTTATGTTACTTTTTACGTATCCAGAATCTTTATTATGTATCGTGCCCTTTCCCACATCCCTACAAAGCTCTTTTTTATTCCTTTACTCTCTATGCCCCCCAAACATCTCTAATCTACATTACTCTTTTTAATCAGTAGTGTACAAGCGTTATCACAGACCAAAGCCGTGCATTGTGTGTAACAACCCCAAACTGTTTCAAGATACATAAAATGGACACGTATTTCTTTAGAATATTTTGGTTTTTTTTCTCTGACAGCTATAATTCTTACTAAATGTTGTCTTATATAGTGATGATTCTAACCGCTTTTCTTCTTCTCTTTTTGAGCTGTTTAACAAGGAATCTTAGAGAAAGAGTCCCCCAGATTAATGCTTATGATTGAACCATAATTGTTCTTATCACCCCCTTATGGGCCAAGAACACCACGTGGCATTGCTCCTTTTTTGCATAGGCACATTAAAATGGGAAAATACTATACATATAAATAAGATCCTATCTAATAGAGATTGGTACAGACTAATCTTATAGTGCAAAGGGACCTTACACCCTGAACATTGACATAACGACCTGGCACAGACCTCAGAAGAAAGGACATTCCCCTGAACCAGGGAAGCCATCCACAAAACATCCAGGCTGGTCTATAGCATCACCTGGAAGCAATCCTCTACCAAGGAAGACTCTACACTGCTCAGACATTGTCCTGCTCAAAAGAGACTTCCATTAACACTGAGAAGACTTAACAACAACAACGATTTGCTTACAGGACAGGGCTCCCTGCATTGCCCTTTGATTGTAAGGTGAAACCAGAGGACGCTCCACATCCTGACTTCAATGTTGGATATACAGATTCCAGGATCTTAAATACAGAAGCTTGATACCAACAACAGAGACTGTGTGAAAAATATAAGTGTGTTGGCACTACAGACAATGTCTTGGATTGGACGATCTAGCTTGCCTGGAGCCTAGAGTTGGTCTTGTGCCAGGAACCTTCAGGGGTCGGGTCTTTTTGTATTTAGGCCAAGGTTATTTCTTTCCATGTCCCTCATATTTTGGTGGGCCTATGCAAACAACAATTGCCACTCTAACACCATTTTTGCTGTGCTCCTTTGACTCTAATCCTTAAAAAGAACCCAGTTAAGATTTGAGGTCAACTTAAGCTAATATGCATGAATATGGAAATGTAAAAAAAAATGCTATGCCTGTAATGTTTAAGGAGTTATGTAAGTTTTATGGCTTTAGATTGCCTTGTGTGCTGTTAAGAAATATTATAGTGTGTTACAATCTTAATGTTCTTTGGATGAAATTTCAAAGTTGGGATATCAGCAAGGGGACTTCTGAGAATTATGTTATGTATTGTCCTTCCACTGAAACTTTACCTTGTCCTCTTTCTTTGCATCCTTGTTCTCATAATTACAAATAAAAAATTAAAAAAAAAATAAAATCTCAGGATAGAACCAACTCAGAGTAAAGGATGAAAGACAATTGTACAAGCCACTGGAAATAAAAATGCTGGGGAGCCATAATTATTAGACCAAATAGTATTCAACCTCAAGAAAGTAATTGGAGGGACTGGTGAGATAGCACAGCAGTAGGGTGTTTACCTTGCAAGAAGCTGACCCAGGAACTGACCTGGGTTTGATTCTCAGCATCCCACATGTTCCCCCCGAGCCTGCCAGGAGTGATTTCTGAGGGTAGAGCCAGGAATAACTCCTGACCTCAGGAATAACTCCAACTGGGTGTGGCCCCCAAACACAAAAAATGTTTTAAAAAATTTTAAAGTATATATTGCCTTTCCAAACATTCTTAGTTTTATGCTTTCTTAAAATTCACCCAATGGTCCTGGGTGTCCACTCCATAATTCATCCCCATAAAATTGAGTCCCTTTTCCTATTTTACTCACTTGCATCCCCCTTCCCCTCTGATAACCATTATTTTATTCCCAGAATCTGATTGTGTTTAGTTTTGTTTATATATTTCCTGTGCCTCTTTATCTTTTGCATAAGAGTAAAAATGCTTGCTTGACTTAAAAAAAAAAAAAAAAAAAAAAAAAAAAGGATGTACACTGCCATTCACCAGTACAACTTTTTCACCATCAATGCCTCCCATTTTCCTTCTACCCCCCATACCTTACCTGTCTTTGGTGCAGGCATTTTGCTTCTCTCTCTCATTTTCCTTTTTGACATTGTGGTTTGAACTACCATGCATGTGACTTTATCCCTTTCAGTACCCAGTTTTCTGCTTTTATTTTTTTGCCCTCCTTCCTCCTTCCCTACCCCTGCCTATTTTCTTTTTATTATTTTGCTTTATTAGATGTGAGCATGCATAAGTATATCACATGTTTTTATAAATACAGATAAAAAATGAATTCATACAAGTTGTGAGAATAATAGAGCATTAACATGAGATCATTTGGGATCAAATCTAGGCACTGAGATATACAGGTCATCTACTCTACAAATTGAACCCATCCTTAGCTTCCTCCTTCTCCTCTTTTCTTGTTTTTTTCTTCTCTTCTTTTTCTTCTTCCTCCTCCTCTTCTGACTCCTTTTCTTTTACTTCTTTCTCTTCTTTCCCTTCAAACTCTTCTTCACCATCTTCTTACTCTCCTTCCTCTTCTTTTTTCTATCTTTTCATCTTCCCCTTCTCTTTACACTTCTTCGCATTATTCTTCTTACACTTCTTCACCTTATTCTTCTTACTCTTCTTCTTCACCTTATTCTTCTTCCTCTTCTTCCTCTTCTCACTCTTCCTCCAACTCATCTTATTCTCTTCCTGGGTCTCTGGGACTTCAATGATTCCTATGTTGTTTCTGTTGAGTTTATCAAAGACTTTTATTGAGTAATTTAGACATTGTCTGATCATTTTTCTTTAAGGTTTTCTTCCAATCTCTTCTGATGTATGGAGTTGTTCTACATCTCATTCTCTGGCTCACTGACCCTGTTTTCAGCCACTGTTACTTCAGTGAAGAGGCTTTCCATTGAGGTTTTCAATTCATAAACTGAGTTTTTCAGACCTGTCATTTTAGTATGAAGTTTTCTAATTTTAATCTTCATATCCTCTTGATTCTTATTTGTGTTCCATTCAAATCTATCTTTGCTTTATTTAAGCTCCATAAACATCCTCTGTAATTCCACTCTAAACACCTTATCTGAGAGGATACCTAGCTGTTTGGTACTTTTTGGGGCATCAGAGTAGCAATCTTCATTCTCTATACATGGGGTTGTCCTGCATTGTTTGTTTCCTCATTGTGACGCATGTAGTGTAATTCTTCTGGCTCCACCCAAAAAGCAGGCAGAGAGCAGGGCAGCAATTCTTTATAATGGCTCTCTGGTGCCCAATCACACAGCAGAAATCAGGCCCCACGTTGGTTGGGTGGAGACATCTTACAGAGTTTCCAGCTCTAGATTTAAAATCGGAGTTTGAAAAGACACTGGATATGTTTTGTGAGTTGTTAGAGGATAACTACAGGATCACCTAAAATGCCAATATCACCAACAAATTATTTCAAAAGTTCTTATGAGCAAATTCTGTTAGGCTTTGATATCTTCCCAAAGGTTCTTAACTACTTTTTTGACTCTGCCTGTTCTTAGGAACTATTTCCTCGTAATGTTTTCTTTTGAGGGATTTGAAGGGGTTCATTGAGCCACAGGCATCAGTTTTCAGAGCTTACTCTTGGCTGTGTTTATAGGTCATTCCTGGCAGTGTTCGGGGAGTGCCAAGGATTGAACTGTAGTGCTTGGAAAAGTGCCAAGGATTGAACTGTAGGGAGCAGCATACAAGATGATCACCTTATTTCTCATACTCTGTCTCAGAGCTTCTTGTATTTTCTTTACATGGTCACTTATCACTGATTCCTGACATATGGTCAAATGCTTCCAGTTTACTTTTGGAGATCTTGCCTCCTTTTTATTATATATTTTCATTTAATACAATTAAAACCAATCGCATTTTCTGATTAAATAAAAATTGAAATATATTATTTCCTAATGCCCTCTTTTAGAGCAATCACAGTTGTCTAAAAGTACAGCTACTTTTACCTTTTATATATACTATCACAGTGCTTTATATCTCACTTTCCTTTCATAGCTCTTGATTGTTCCCCTAAGATGCCAGCATTATTTTTCGAAGAAGGGAACTTTCTACTTTAACATTGTGTTCCTGTGCTTGAATTTTACTCTTCCATTATTCTTTATGAGACGGGACTAAAGTATACTAGTCAAAACATTCGACTTTCTCTTTAATTTCCTAAATAAAATCACTCCTAGACTCTAAGTATTCCAGGAATTCACTCTTTTAAATTAAATTTTTCACCTCTGGATTTTCTATAATTCCTTAAAAATTGCTCATTTTTTAATGAAAAAGATCTACTTTATGTTGTCTGTTTACTAATATAATCAAACACCATTCATTTGGTCAAGTTTCAGTCTTGTGAAACAAAACCATGGTTAAAATCTCAAGAGAAACAAAACCCAGCCACCTTCAGGCCACAGAGTAGAGTGACTCTCAGACAAGCGGATATTGTAAGATTATTAGTAACTCTAGCTTCTTCCTTTTGTCCCTAGTTTCCAAAGAAAGTGTAGCAGTAAGGTTAGTGCTATCAGTGTTCCCTCCCTAACCTAGACCTCAAAATGCCCTTTTAAAATGATAGTTCTCTGCAGATGCATACAGTATGTAGCTGTCTTTACAGTTCAAATTGGACACTGACTTGGGTCCAAAAGGTTAAGGGATGACAGGGTTAAGTCACTTGCCTTGTATAATCATCTACTCTAGTTCAAATTTCTGGCACCACATATTGTTCCCCCGAGCAGCGGTCACTCCTAAGCACAAAACTAGCTCTAGCCCAGAGGTCTATGGACTGTGACTCAGCTGCACTCACCCTCCCCCACAAAAAAAAAAGAAAAGAAAAACAATTGACGCTTACGAACTGGATTTTTAGCTCAGAACCTGAGAAAATAAAAGAAATTGTGTGTCACCCATCAAGACCAAAAACATAATATTTGTTCTAGTCTGGCTTTAAAGACCAGCGTGTAAGAATTCTACTGTAGGGTTTAAAGTCAAATAACAAAAAACCCTAAATAACATTTCAAATGACCAGAGTATTGTAAAGTTTGTGATTACTTAAATCGAATCTACAAGTAAATTGTAATGATGTGTTGTCAAAGATATTAACTAAGACATACAGCAGTGATCATTTTTAATAAGTATACATATATATAAAATCACTGTGCTTTATGCCTGAAATTAATGTTATATGTCAATGACAGCCACAGCTGCAAAATAATTAACAGGATGATCCAGTGAATACCTGTTATTTTTCTCTTCCCAATAAATTTTTCAGAGCAAACCACTTCTGTCCTAAGAATTGTTTCTATTCCACTCTGCATGATTTTAAGGAATGGTCAGTCACAAGACCCAGTCCAGTGGCAATAGAAATTATAATACAAAGGTAACCTGATAGATCATATTTGTGTATTTTCAATGATCAAGGATGAGAACATGATCATATTAAGGTGTAAATATATACACATATTGAAGTAGAAATATTTAGTAGAATTAAGAAGGACCACACTTCTTTTTCCATTCTACTACTTAAACTGAAGTTCAACAAGAAAAAAAAGCTCTTCTATAGAAAAGGAGAAGAATGTTAATAGAATCTGCACTGAGAAATAGAGGGAGGCAGTAAATACAATCACATTGTCTAAATTATGGAGTCCATCTTAATCTAGAGCTTTCTTATTATCCTAATGTCATTCCAAGTTAAGTAATTAATTTTATAATTTGTAAGCAATTAAGAAAAATATCCTCACTTGTAGAAGTATCATTTCATTGGCATAAAAATGTCATCAAAATTGTCAACCAAAGTGGCTCGAAGCTATTGCACAGTGGTAGGGCGTTTACCTTGCATGCAGCCGAGCTAGGTTCAAATCCCAGCATCCCATGTGGTACCTCAAGCCAAGGGGTGATTTCTGAGCGCAGAGCAAGGAGTATCCCCTGAGCATTGCCGAAGGTGGCCCAAAAACCAAAAGGAAAATTTATCAACCAATAAAAGAGAGAATGAAACCAAACCAGTTCTTAGAAAATGCAAATCAATGCAAAATTTTCTAATTCCCACAGGTATATTATGCTAGAAACTAAAACCTTCATGTAAACCCATGTCCTGAAGTAACAACTCATTTCAATACCTTTTATTTCACTCCAAAGGAAAAGAAAATTATTGGAGACAGAGAGATAGCATGGAGGTAGGGCAGTTTGCCTTGCATACAGAAGGACTATGCTTCAAATCCCGGCATCCCATATGGTCCCCCGAATTTGCCAGGAGTGATTTCTGAGAATAGAGCCTGGAGTAACCCCTGACCGCTGCCAGGTGTGATGCAAAAAAAAAAAAAAAAACCCAAAAAGATAATTATTATTTCTTATTTGTTAGTTATGATTATCTGTTTGTAGTCAATAGATAATTTTTCACTCTTTTCTAACTATGAATCAAAATAAGATAGAAGTTTTAGATTTATGGAATGGAGATGAAGGTATCGACAAAAGTTACCTTTAATAATTTGATCTTTAGGCACAGCCAATAGGCTTACTAACACTTAACATTTCCTGAATTGAAATTCCCAAATAACTGTCTCTTCTTTTTGCCATAAGATAGCTTTCCCACTCAAAATGGTACACAGTGAAAGAAACAGGCCACATCTTCATCGTTAGGTGCAGAAATGTGCCCAAAAGAAAAGAGAAATTGACTTATCAATAAATTAAATTCCTAAGTTTTCCCTTACAGTGAAGCTATAGAAAGAGGACAGGATGTTATTGGAATGGAACACTTAATTAATAAAAATATAAAGTAAAGGAAAATAATGTTTTTCCTCCTAATGGAATGCTTACTCAACATAGAGTGTTTCCTTTAAAAAACACAAAGATCAGAGAGACTAGACAGAGGTTAAGGCCTATTCTATCAGTTGATAACTGGTTTGGTCCCCATAACTGCTTGTGGGCCATAAGTTCTTCTTATATAACTTCATATATATATATATTATATATATGTATATATATAATATATATATATATAAAACTTCTTATATAACTTCTAAGTGATCCCTGGAAATGGTCAAGTGTAAGCTCTAGATAGCAAGATGTGTGGCCTTCAACTCAACCGCACACCCCCAAAAGACCAGATAATGCTGTACTACTTATTAAATATTTTTTCTTAAAGTTCATAAATAAAAGGAATTAAAGAAGTATGCAAATTATTTATTCACTCAAGCAAGTCATACTTATTGAGAGCCAACAATATAAAAGATCTTATGCAATTTTAAATAGCATCTTTTTTAAATGGAAAAAAAAATCCAGGAACAGAGAGATAAATCAATTTGAGCAGCATGACACATATTTAAAAAGATAGGGCTTAGAATAATACTCACTTTTTAAGGTTAATAAATCTGTGGATTGCAGTAGGTCACATATGAAATACTGCATTTAGTTTTAGCTATTCCAGGTCAAATTATTACTTTGAAGAAAGAAGTCAAAATAGTAAGGAAAAGTATGGAAAAATCTGTCATACTGAGAACTGGAAGGAAGTAAACTGTCATGGAAAGGATTCATCCCATGGTACCAGAGAATGGTTTTTAAGACATGGATTTAGTTATATGGAATCAGTACAATTTGGGGCCTGTTCTTTGATCTCTCTGAGCCTCCATTCAGGCTTCTATAAAATGGAAAATGTAATAACATCACTGAATTGAGCAAACACTGCAAATGGTAATGTACTAGCACATAAAATTGATGTAAATTTTAAGTATAATCATCATTACCGACATCATGATTTTGTTATTAAATTTAATGGAGTCATGGATGGAGTCAGAGGAATAGTTGTAGGGTTAAGGCACCTGGCCTTGTGTGCACAATACCTGGAATCTTGTTTCAATCCCCAGAATCATATAGTTCCCTGAAAATTCCCAGGGAGTCCCTGAACACCACTGGGCATCAGCTCCCCACAAATACTCATTGTAGGAAAGTATCACCCTAGTGGTCCAAGTAATTCCTAGTTCTGCAGGACATTAACAGCATGGTATCCTCAAGCCCTTGCTATCCCTATTGGCTAAAAATCACCGGGACATACCTGAAACGTCTTGAGCATCTCTTAGAAATAAAATAAAATAAAATAAAAGCAAATAAAAGATGGCATTTAACATAGTTAGTGAAAATAAATTGGATGAGGTAGTGTCTTTCATGGAAAAAAGAAATGGATAGTTATTTATGTTTTAAACCATTTTAAGGCTTTCACCATACATTTTGATTGTAATTCAAAACTAATATGTTTTGGGCCGGAGAGATAGCATAGAGGTAAGGTGTTTGCCTTACATGCAGAGGGATGGTGGTTCGAATCCCAGCATCCCATATGGTCCTCTGAACTTGCCAGGAGCGATTTCTGAGTGTAGAGCCAAGAGTAACCCCTGAGCACTGCCAAGTGTGACCCAAAAACCAAAAACAAACAAACAACAACAATAAAAAAATCCTAATATATTATTGTGACCCCTTCTATGCAAATAAGGACAATAAGATTTTAGAGACATAAAGAAATGTGTCCAAAAAATAAGGGTACTTAGAGGACTGGTATAAAGTGAACATCATTCTCTGCACCACACTACTAATCAAGTATGCTCGAGAAAGGGGATCCTCAAACTAAGGCCCAGAGACCATTTGTGACCTGCTGAGTACATTTATCCAGCCTGCAGCTGTGTATCCTAATTAGCCTCCAACTGGTCCCAGGCCCACAGTGCGCATGTGTGGGATGTGTGTCACACTCTCTGACTCTTTCCCTTCTCTCTATCTCTCAACTCTTGAGCAGAAGTCCTCAAACGATGGCCCACCAAAAGGAGGCCCATAGTTACCATTAAAACACTGGTAAGTTTGCTGATTTAAATTTACTTGTTCTTCATTTTAGACACTGTATTTGTTCCTGTTGTTGTTGTTGTTTTTACTTCAAAATAGATAGGTACAGTGTGCATGAGAATTTATTTACAGTTTTTTTGTTTTGTTTTGTTTTTGGGCCACACCCAGCGTTGCTCAGGGGTTACTCCTGGCTGTCTGCTCAGAAATAGCTCCTGGCAGGCACGGGGGACCATATGGGACACCGGGATTCGAACCAACCACCTTTGGTCCTGGATCTGCTGCTTGCAAGGCAAACGCCACTGTGCTATCTCTCCGGGCCCATATTTACAGTTATTTTTTTAAACTATAGTCTGGCCCTCCAATGGTCCAAGGGACAGTAAACTGAGCCCTGCTTTCGAACACTCTCATACAGCTTGAAGAACACATTACAGAGAGAGATCATGAAATTGTAGTACAATTGAGTATGCTTAACTGGCTCAAAGCATGCTTACATCAAAGATAAAGTGATAGATTAGTAATGATTCTGAATCATAGTTCTTGGTGCTTGCGTTGGGTACTGCTATTTAGTCAGAAAAGTACAAAGTTGGCATTTAATCTGGGTCTCCTTTTCCTCATTGTGGGTAAAATTAGGTTCATTTCTTCAGATCAATATATAAAAATTCATGAGGCAATACATGTAGGTTGTTGGAAATATGTGGTAGAAATTCCAATATTATTGCTGATCTATTTGCCAGAGGGAATAGACTTTTATTTTTATGTACTACTTGGAAGAGATATTTGATTGGCTGACATTCTGATTCTCTCCCAGTTCTCAGCGCATAAGAAAAAATTTTTTTTCTCCTTGGTTTCTCTACATATTACCAGGTAAATTTCTCTTGGAAGCTTCCTAGAGCTTCCCAGTACCCTGATCTACAAAGATTTGGTCATCGCAAAAGAATTCAAGAATTAACATCAAAGTGTTAACTACAAGACTAATTTTTAAATATAGGTTCCCGAATGCCAGTTCTAAGAGTTCAATGGCAGAGTTGAAACATTTAGACACTATTCAACATCTTTTTTTAAACCCATCAAACAGTTGTTGCATTTATCCAAGGTGGTCTAGATTTCAGGAAGTACATACTGAATAGGGGAGGATTTAGGTGATACATAACATGCTCTCACCTCTTGATGTTAGAGATAAAATCTCACCCAGGTATCAGGAGTATAACAAGTCTTGACAGGAAGTTTTGACTGTAAGATAAAGAAAGGAGAGATGGCATTTATCCTGAGATCTATGAAGATAGGATAAAGTAGTAGGGAAAACTAAATGTTTTACCTTTACTCCACTCTGCTTAATTATTTTTAATCTTGTTTGTCAGTCATAGCTGCTGTGTTGCTTAAGGATTACTCCTATCGCAGTGCTCAGGAGTCACTCTAGTGTGGTACCAGGAAGCAGGACTGGCTGATGCAAAACAAGTACCTTGTTTTCTGTATTATGATTTCCGCCCTTCTATTCAATATCTGCATGGTTTTTACTTTATTATCTTTAAGATAGTATATGTCTTTGCCTTTTTTTTTTACAAACAAATCTCTCTTCATTACATTAATCACAACAGAGAGATGTCTGACAGTTACTCCTTTATAATATTGACGAGACTATAAACACAAGTTTTTTGAAAGTAACAGAATAATGTATATAGGCACATCAGTGTATTTTGACCCCAAACCTTCATTTTTTAAAGAAATAATTAAATATACAAAGAAGTAGAACTCCTTTATGTGCAAAAGCATAAATGTATACTTCAATATCACATTCAACGTGACAGCAAACATTTCATGAGAGAGTTGTTCAGATGTATGAGACCAGTAAAATAAATTTTGTACATCAATAAAATAAAATGACAGGTAGCTATTATACTGATGTTTTGTGGGGAGGATTGGAACATGGAAAACCACTTCAAGCAACTGCTGAGTGAAATATGTAGCCTATTAAAGAACGTGAATGAGATGTCTGACCATAATCATGTATATTTACTTAAACAGAAAAAGAATCATCTTAAAGGGATATGTGTGTGCCACCAAGAAGAATAACACAGGTGTCACTCAGGGGTATTGGGGTTTCATAATTTTATATAGTTTTTAAAATGTTTTTATGTTCCGGAGTAGGAGGGATAGTACTGTAGATATAATCCTTGCTCTCTGGAAACCTGAGTTTGAAACTGACAACCCTATATGGTTTTTCAAGCCTCATTAGGAATGATTCTGAACACAGATCCGGGAGTAAGATCTAATTACTTCCAGGTGTGTCCCCTCCCAACGTTTCATGTGCTTTCCAAATTATTTTTGTCATTTTTAAAATTAAAAACCAATAGTTTAAAGCTTTGCCATGATGGCGCAAGAAGAGAAATGTAAAAGCATTGGACAGAACCTGCACATAATTAAACTAGTCAATATTAGATAATACTTCATTTGTTTAAAAATATAGATTGGTATCATTAAATGAGATAAGCTTGAAATGTCATTAGATGTAAGAAAAAAGAGTGAGTGCCACTAGAAATTGGTACTCCCTTATCCTTTCTGCCTGCACCTGAACATCATCTCTCTGGTCCAGCCTGAATAATTGTTGTCATAGTTGGTTTAAAGGAGTAATATTAAGTGGCCTTCCTGAACAGCTGCTACTTTTGTCAGAGTGAAAGCAAGAGGATGGGAAGACCTGCCATAGACCTCTTGGTTCCAGGAATATGAAACTTCTTTGTGTCCCAAATACTAGGAAGCTGATATCTATCTGGTCCCTTCATAAATTCCTATTTGGTACTAGAGAAAACAAGAGTCTCTAGAGCAGGGAATATGAATCTTCCATTGTTCCATGAGTGGACTTAGCTATTGCCACAGCAAAAAACAGTAGGAAAAACAGTTTCTGGTTAGATTTTGTTCTCTAAATATCATGTGAGTGCAACTGCACTGTCAGAAAAGCATTTATTATTATGATCAACATTAAATTAGTATGACATAAAGCTAAAAAACTGTGTATAGTTAAGTTTTAATCGTACAATGTTTGAACACCCAACACTTTACCAGTGTTCATTTCCTGGCACCAATTTTCCCAGTTACCTTCCATTCATCACCTCACCTCATTTTGTCCCTATAACAGGGCCTCTTTCTTTCTCTCTCTTTCTCTCTCCCTACTCTCTCTCTCTCTCTCTCCAGATATTTACATGTAAGGGAATTGGGGAAGTGTGCATTGTAGGTGCCCAGTTTTGCTTAAATATAGTCAGAATTTTGAAAGGATATTGACTATTAATCTTTCATATTCCCTCAGACCTTCTAAAAATCTGCAAAAGGACTATCCTTAGACTATTTTTAGAAGATCCTGAATACCAAAAATAAAACATCGCATAAAAGGTAAAATTATTAAAGCATATATACACACTTTTTCTCAAATCATCTCAAAGAAAACTGAAACCCAAAGTGTCAACATCCAAGATCTGCTGTTTGTTGAGTCAAAGCCCAAAGTGAACCTGATAATACTACGTCCCAATTATACTGTCTATTTCATTATAATAAATCTATTCCAAATGCTGTATGGGTCAACAAACTAAATGTTTACCACATTTTAACTACGTTTCCACAATGCTAGAGATTCATGTAATTCAATTAATACAACATATGTCTTATAGAGGTGAGTCCTTGGGTTCAATGTCCAGTACTGCATAATGTAAGATCATCACCAGAAATTAATCCACCATCCCCCACTGAAGGAAATGTAAGAAGAGTTAATACCTGTGATGAATACATGGCAATAGAGTTGGAATAATTCAGTAGAAATATCCAAATATCTAAGTATATGCAGGCTCCATCCAATGTATGTAACTGAAGGGAATGTTTTCTAGCATTTGACCTTGTTTAGCTAAAATATATCTGGAAGAAATAAGCAATGACCAGCATTCAATTGTTTAGAATAATCTATTATATTTTTCTTTTCAATTTCTACAGGCAAGGAAAGAGAAAAGAAAGATACAAAAAGGCACAGAAGTGAAGCAGGCAGACAGGCAGGTAGGTAGGGACTACAGCAATGAATTCTTGAGCTGCAATAAAACTAAGAAACATTTGGAGGATTACTTCATCATTAATATGAATATTATCTGGTGTCACTATAGGCCTAGAGAAGACTGGATTCTCTACTTACAGAAAGAAGCTTCTGTAGGAACAAAGGCATGGAAGCCCCAACAGGAACAAAGGTCAGATAAGAAATATCAAAGAAAACCATCAGTTACTCCCTTGCAGCCATCCTATAACAACTGAACCTTTGCCTTGGTAGAAAGCTCCAAGTGGGGCAGGTTGGGAAAACTGAGAGGGAGATGGGGGATATTGGTGATGGGAATGTTGTACTGGTGTTCATTTTATGACTGAAATCCAACTACAATCATGTTTGTAATCACGGTGTTTAAATAAAGATACTTTTTTTAAAAAAAATGTAAATTTGGAACAAAGGAGGTATGCCCATGTGCTACCTAGGTATATGGTGTCCAATACATGCCAACCTCAGCTCCCTTCTTGATATGTGACTTTCATGTTTTCATATTGGACTGTGTGCCTTGGGGCTCTCCACCTTTGGAAAAGCCCATTATTTTTTGTTCACATTACCTTTTCTTTTTCTTATCTCTCACTCCTCTGAATAAAATCTGTTTTCATGTCACTACTCATCTCCTAAAATTCTTGTCTGTGATGAAAGGCAATGAACCTGAATGGCCATTGCAAAGAAAAATTCCTCACTCCATCCTGAGTCCACAGGTCACTGAGAAGATATCTTGGTGGTGTGCTGAGGAGTAAGTCCTACACTGGGTAGAACAAATGTCCATCAGATGCAGCTTGACAGCTGCCTCATGGAATTGGTAGAACTTAGTATATGTGCTGAACAGGGGCTCACCACAGACTATCAGTCCTAGATCTCGCCAGTCACTTCCCAGGGGACAGAGGTGGACAGTGAAAGCAGCAGATTGCTTTCTTGGCACTGCCATCTCTCACCTTCTTGCTTCACATAAGTGGAAAACCCCACTGGCATTGGAAGTAAATGTACATGTCTATCTCAGATGAAAAAATATAACTCGTGGAAGAAAGCAGTTTATTACCAAGAAGAGCTTTGGACTCCATCAACTGCTGATAAATCAAGAGGTAAACTCAGCTAAAGGTAATTTTATTCCTGTGATTTTGATCTAGAAAAGAGAAGTATTTTAAAAATAGACCCCTAACTAAGATGTCAGGAGCATTGAGTGGAAATAAAAAAAAATAATCAGACCTAAATACCCAAACCAAAGTCAAAGACAATAAAATCAAGAGATCCAAACTATAACAAGCACTACACAAAAATGGACCTGTTACGTTAACAGTGCAGGGGCGAAGGGTGGAAGTATGGGATGCATCTTGGAAACTATGGTGGAAGGAAGTCAACATTTGTGGTAGGAATGCCCCTAAATTCACTGTCACTATGTACCTAAAATACAAATGTGAAAGACTTGTGATTCACATTGGTCTCAACAAAAAATTAATTAAAAATTTAATTTAAAAAATAGGCTCCTTCACTAAAAATGCAAAAGGCTCCAAGATTTAGTGGAGGTTAAGATGAAATATTGTAATGGAGCAACCATAGAAGATATTTATCTATAGACAATTATACATCTCTAAAAGAAACAATAATAGTTTGTAGGAAAGCAAGTTTCACCTAGTTTGTCTGGGCCTGTTGCTTATAGCAGCACTGTTCTTGACCTGACTAAGCCAGTGGGTCTAATAAGTCAGCAAAAGGCCCACTGGGCATCCTAAAGCTATCCTGGTCATTCCTCTCATCCTGTATATTATATCTATTTGCTTCTATGGCCATTGACTCCTAAACTAAAAGGAGTCAAGAAACGTGACAGACAATATATTGTTCTCTGTTTAATCCAAAGAATGTAGATGGTACTTGGAATTTAAACCAGATAATAATTTTAATAATAGGTGGCAGGCATTTTGACATGTAGCAAACCTGATGTTATCATTTGAGTTTCTAATAGCTTTGCTGCCTTACATTTTGGGCTACACTTCTCTGACATGAACTGCATCACCAACCTTTTGTCACTGATTCTATTGTCTATTCTCCCTCTTTTCTACTTGCATTGTAAAAGCTATTTTTAAAGGCATAAATCACATTGAAAGTTATTTGAGAGTTTCTTCGAAATTCTCAAAGGTCTAAAACTGTACATAATTCAAACACAAATCCCACAAAACAAATAATAGTCCATCAGTCACCTACATACATTCTTTTTTTTTTTTTTTTTTTGATTTTTTGGCCACACCCAGTAACGCTCAGGGGTACTCCTGGCTATGTGCTCAGAAGTTTGCTCCTGGCTTGGGGGACCATATGGGATACCGGGTGATCGAACCGAGGTCCGTCCTAGGTTAGCTCAGGCAAGGCAGGCACCTTACCTTAGCGCCACCGCCCGGCCCCCACCTACATACATTCTATATGAGATTTTTTTTTTGCTTTTAAAATGACCATGGCACATTTCCTATGTAGGGCAGTTGTCATTTTTTTCCTCTGCATGGAGAGTTCAGTCTCTGGATATTTGTGTTGAAACTCTACATAGTCCTATAGCTCAGAGTTCAAAATGGCATCCACTTACCATCCTGCTTACTGTTTATTCCGGAGTATAAGAAGACGGGGCATATAAGACGACCCCCTAATTTTGCAATTAAAGGCCTCTATTCGCTGTATCAGACAGAATGTTCCTGTGCTGCAACTGTATGTCCCACAGTGAGCCAATCACAACCAGCAAAGGTTCAAAGGTTGTACTGTCATAGACTTCCTCTCTGACTCTGGCCAATCTGAGCAGGCTTTTGACAGTGTAGATTCGGGTGCAGAACATTGTCTAATTCGCATGCATCAAAAGCCTGCTTGGATTGGCTGAGTTAGAGAGGTGGTCCGAGTAGCCTGGCAGTGATTGGTGCAGGATCGAGTTGAAAAATTCAGACAATTTTTGTTTAGCGGCATAGTGAAACATTTTTTGGGATATACTCGGCGTATAAGACGACCCCTGATTTTCGGTTGACTTTTTTTGTTTCAAAAGTCATCTTTTACACCGGAAAATACGGTACTTTTCCTTCTTTGCGTTTTGTTTGTTCACAGTAATTATAACCATTTGAGGGCATGTTTGGGCATTATTTGCACTCTCTCTTCTATTAAAATAGAAGTTCCATGAAAACAAAACCTTATCTGAATGTCTAATATTCTGCTCAGAACCCTAGGTGGTAAGTTACAAAGCACCTATTGGAGTTAGGCTTTCAGATCCCTGAGCTTGCACCATGGGCCATTTTGCTTGATCGTGTTCTTTAAACACAAGTTTGCAATCTTATATCAGTGAGTCACTTTAACAAAGGCACGCCCACTACTGGCACAAACAGGGGACTGTTACTAGAAAATTCTGTCCAAGAACTGAATCATGCTATTTAGTTAAGGGACAGTAGAGTCAAATAAAAAGGCTGGTATTGTTTCCTCCCATCCCTGTTCTCCTGTCATCACTGAAACACCATGTCCTGGGAGCATTATGGAGTATACTTTAAAAATCATCATTAAAAGGTAGATTAAAATGACCTAGCAAAGTGAGAAACAAAGAGTGAAGACAGATCACCTGGGGACACAGACTGCCTACTCTGAGTCACTTAAAGTTTCCTTTCTAAAAGGTGCCAATTCCCAATTTTGTAGATCTCAAAGACTTTCAGGCCAGAGCACAAATGCAACATTTCCCTAGGCCCGAACCAACCACTTAAATGTAATAGTTCTCCCAATTTTATCCTCTATTGAGTCTTTGGGATAAGGGAAATTCATGAATTTTAGGCCCTCCTCAGAGATAGAATTTTTTTAAGTAACATTTCCCTCAGGATAAGCAATGCAGGACTCATGAATGATCCATCACTCAGACAGCTTCTAAGAGAGTACTGTCCTTAATGAGAATGGTTTCTGTTTTCTAAATAATTCATGCCCTAGAACTATGAAAAAAAATCATAGAAATTCTGCAGAGATGGGCTAGAAACCCAACATTTGGTCACAGTTCTCCAGATAAATTGCTGGCTGCTCTCTCAAAATAAATCAGTATAAATTCAGAGTTGAAATAAACTCTGGGAATAATCCCAATCCAACATAACTCAATAGAGGTTTGACTGAAAAAATGAAATTGCAATAGATTGTTATGTGAGAAAAGAGATTTAAAACAAATGCAGAGAACAGAGGACATTGTTAACTGAAGTTAAATAGGTATTAGGAAATTTCAAAGGTTGCAGCCAAATGACCAAGGAGCCCTGGCTGAACAAAGGGCCCACACACTGCTTTTTATACATTTCACTACAGAGATAAACAAGCAACCATTCTTATACAAGCAAAATGGCAGTTAAAGGTGATGTGGCTTTGAAGAACAAAGTGTTTTTTTCCCTAATCTATTTAGCTGTTTTGCTTCAGTTCCTGTGTTTTGGGGATTCCAGTGCCTCCATGCCCTCAGGCACCTCCATGGGAGAAGTCTCCTTGTGCCTGTAAATCTTCACCACCTTGATTTTTATCTCTTTGATGCCTGTAAATTCTTGACAGCTGTTTTTTTTTACTTCCCAGTTTTCCTCAATTTTCCCTCATACAGGTGTATTGAACTTCTCTTTAAATAGAAAAGAGGAGTGCATCAGATCTTCTCAACTTTTATCAATAATACCCTTTTCATGAATCTTAAAAGAGTAATGCTTTAGAGTGTCCTGATTTGGTAAATGTTAGGTTTGTATTACTTTCCAGAAGGAAGAAACATTTTTGTGGGTGAATTTTTTTTTTTAATAATTTTGACTGTGACCAAGGTGAATTACAAATCTTTCACAGTAATATTTTCGGTACACGGTACATAGTGACATTGAATCAGGGGCACAGAAGGAAGAAACTTTTAAAGAGGAACAATTAGATGTTGTTGACAAATATTTTTCTAGAGTCTTTTAACTAAAAATTTATATGTAAAGCTAAATAAGAAGAGAAAAAATAGAGGGCCAACAAGATACGGCACATATCACTTGCCTTGCATATGGGCAACCCAGGTTTTATCCCAGCATTCCATATGGTACTAAGCATCACCAGGAGTCATTCTTTAGTGCAGAGGCAAGAATATCTCCTGAGCATTATCTACCTGGTGTGGCACAAAAATAAAAAAAGAAAAAGAATCCAAGTATAATTTTATTAGATATACAGTTTAGAGAATGGTGTTTCAGAAATCTCAGGTCATTTCAATGCAAAAAAGATAAACTTTGAGAATCTCCTATTGGAAAGCGGAAGTGGACAAGACCAGATCATTCAATTGATGAGAACCTGCATCAAGCACTGGGGAGGGGGGATTGCAGAACTGCTAACATCTGCCTGCAAACTTTGCAGGTATTTGTTTATCTTATACCATAACTGCTTGATTGCAAGACTTCAAGTACTGACCTGAATTCACTCAACAACTCGTATTAAGGACCTGCTAAGTGTAAGCACTGTGTGAAAAATTAGCAACATAAATATATAACCACAGATTAAGCAGAATTTAATGCTACCATTCTGAACTCCTGACAGTAATTTGTTCAGAATCTATTCCCTGACTGGACTCACAGCCTGAATCTTTTCTTCAACTTGCCTTCTTCAAGAAAAGGAAATGCTTTTTACACATATGACTCTATTAGCATTCAACTCTGAACAATGTGCTTTATATATGTATTGAACATGTGTACAGTCTCAGGTATTCCAGAAAACATGAAATACACACCAATATACAGGACTCTCTCTGCCTTCCAAAAGTTCACCCATGAACAATCAATTAAGAATAACTTCTTAGGAAAAGAACAAAACCTACCTTTCTCCCGGATGTGAAGAATCAAACAGGCATCTATTGTAAACTAAACGCTAAACTCACTGCTCAATTCTTTACTCACCCGACAACCCTGAAGAAGTCTACTAGCATTACTGTGCCTTAGTTGCTACCTGTTTGGAATAATCTATCTCCTCTTTCTCCACCAGTGTTACTCAAATTAGCAATAAGCCCTTGCTTGAGTTTTATAGCATGTAAGAGCTTTGCCATCTTTGTTTAAATAATTTGGTGGTGGGGTCACATCCAACAATGCTCAGGGGTTACTCCTGGCTCTATGATCAGAAATCACTCCTGGCAGGCTCGGGGGACCATATGGGATGCCGGGATTTGAACCACTGTCCTTCTGCATGCAAGGCAAATGCCTTACTTCCATGCTATCTCTCTGGCCCCTATCAGGGACATTGGTGGATGAAATGAACATTGGTATTGAACCATTTTCTGCCTGAACCTCAACCATGAATAACTGTGATTTATGGGGATTCAATAAAAAAATGAATAAAAAAGATGGGGCCGGAGAGATAGCATGGAGGTAAGGTGCTTGCCTTGCATGCAGAATCCCAGCATCCCATATAGTCCCCCAAGCCTGCCAGGAGCATTTCTGAGCATAGAGCCAGGAAAATTATATCTTTGTAAAATAATAGGAAGGTATGTCGTTGTATATATGCCATGTCTTTATCTCAAAGTCTACCAAAGAAGAGCTTGGTTGCTTTCATAACTTACCAATCACAAAGAATGTTGGAATAAATATTAGGATCCTTATAAATAGATATAGGATCAATTTTTAATTTTCACACTCAGTGATCTATTTTTTGTTATTGTTTAGTAGTTTGTTGTTAATTTATATTAGAGTTATAATCAACACTGCAAGGGCCTTGTTAGAGTGGGGAGTAAGGCTAGTAAATTCGAGAAGAGTGTTTCCATCTTTCTCTGCTCAACCCATCTGTCATACTCTCACTTAAGTAACTGCCAGGAGGGGCCGGGGTAGGTGGCGCTGGAGGTAAGGTGTCTGCCTTGCAAGGCTAGCCAAGGAAGGACCGCGGTTCGATCCCCCAGCGTCCATATGGTCCTCCCAAGCCAGGGGGCGATTTCTGAGCACTGCCAGGAGTACCCCCTGAGCGTCAAATGTGGCCCAAAAACAAAAAAAAAAAAAAAAAAAAAAAAAAAAGTAACTGCCAGGCTCAGATCAGGATGGCAAAGTCTGCTATGAGCTAATGTGACACAGTTCCAGACTCTGAAGCTCTGCCAGCCCCATGAGGCAGCCTGAGGTACACTTATTCTGCATGGGTAGATTAACCTTCTTAGGGAACAATGGACTCAGGCTGGAAATAGGAATTGTTTCTGCAATAATGGAAAATCATTCTGTTGCCCTTTTTCTTACTGAAAAGAATTTCAGGAGGTAACTTGGTGAAGCGAGATAGTTTGTATTGAAAGAAACTTGTTTAGAAAGATGAAAGTATGTGTTCAACAAAGAACCAGGACATCTTCGAAGTGAAAAAAATGACTGGGGTGGCTTGTAGGAGGAGGTTACATAAAATCCCCCTAAATGGGTTTTTCTTGGAGTTTTCTATACACATAGAAGTTCAGACATTGTAAACAGGAAAACATTGCATTGATATTGTTGTTTTCATAATCTCATAAATTATTCTATAGTTTGTCTTTTGAGGAGTCCATCTTTCTCAGGATGGTTTCTCAGGTATTTTGGAATTCTGAATCTGGGTGATGTCACAGTTTCTCTTCTTATAAGCTTATGATTTGCACATCAGAGAAGTATGTTCTTCGTGTCTGAAGTTATTTCCAAGCTAAGTTATCTCTTCTTAAGTTTTCTTATTTCCCAAAAGTACATTAGCAGACCCCTAATCTACCTGCAATAGTGATCATATTGTCACTAACAAATATGATAACATGTCTGATAAACCCAGAACAAAACTCATATGAGTCAAATACTCATAGAATTATTAAACATACTTTTGACTTCACAATTATTTGTTTGGAATATATATTTTCTAATAATTCTATGATTATGGTTGATCCAAAAAAGGCTCGGAAAGGCCATAAGGGACAACCAAAACAAAACACTATTAAATAGACAAGTTCCATTATGAATAAAGAGCTATTACAGTCTAAACTCCATTTTTCTACTGTCACAAGCAAGACCAATCATATTGCGAGAATGAATAATTCAAATGAGAAAAGTGTTTCATAAACTGTAAAATAATTTGTGGTTTCTTTGGGGCAATGCACTATTCTAAACAATCCCTCATGCATTCATTTCTTTTTCTAGATGTAGTGCCAGGCAGTGCAAGATATAAAAAAGACAGCCCAGAATAGACTGACCAGAAAAGAAGAGACTTTTCTCACTTGTAGGCACAAGAAAAAAAAACTCATTCAACAAAGCAAAACTGTGAACTTTGGGGGCTGAATGCAGTAGCGCTGCCGCTGAGAAGAAAGAACAGAGAAGAAAAGATCAGTATTTTCTTTTCTTTTTTCTTTTTCTTTTTTTTTGGTTTTTGGTTTTTGGGCCACACCCGGCATTGCTCAGGGGTTAGTCCTGGCTGTCTGCTCAGAAATAGCTCCTGGCAGGCACCCGGGACCATATGGGACACCGGGATTCGAACCAACCACCTTTGGTCCTGGATCGGCTGCTTGCAAGGCAAACGCCGCTGTGCTATCTCTCCGAGCCTTCTTTCTTTCTCTCTTCTTTCTCTTCTTTTTTTTTCTTTTTTTTCTTTTTTCTCTTCTTTTCTTTCTTCTTTCTTTTCTTTCTTTTCTTTCTTTCTTTCTTTCTTTTTCTTTCTTTTCTTTTTTTTCTTTCTCTTCTCTTTCTTTTTCTTCTTCTCTTTTTTTCTTTTCTTTTTCTTTCTTTCTTTCTTTCTTTCTTCTTTCTTTCTTTCTTCTTTCTTTTCTCTTTCTTTCTTTCTTTCTTCTTTCTTTCTTTCTTCTTCTTCTTCTTCTTCTTCTTCTTTCTTCTTTCTTTCTTTCTTTCTTTCTTTCTTTCGTTCGTTCTTTCTTTCTTTCTTTCTTTCTCTTTCTTCTTTCTTTTCTTTTCTTTTCTTTCTTTCTTTCTTTCTTCTCTCTTTCTTTTTCTTCTCTTTCCTTTCTTCTCTTTCTTCTCTTCTTTCTTTTTCTTTCTTTCTTTTCTTCTTTCTTTCTTTCTTTCTTTCTTTCTTTCTTTCTTTTCTTTTCTTTCTTTCTTTCTTTCTTCTTTCTTCCTCTTCCTTCTTTTCTTCCTCCTTCCTTCCTTTCTCTTTTTCTTCTTCTTCCTTCTTTTCTTCCTCCCTTCCTTCCTTCTTTTCTTTCTTTCTTTCTTTCTTTCTTTCTTTCTTTCTTTCTTTCTTTCTTTCTTTCTTTCTTTCTTTCTTTCTTTCTTTCTTTCTTTCTTTCTTTCTTTCTTTCTTTCTTTCGTTTTTGGGCCACACCCAGCTTTGCTCAGGGGTTACTCCTGGCTGTCTGCTCAGAAATAGCTCCTGGCAGGCACGGGGGACCATATGGGACGCCGGGATTCGAACCAACCACCTTTGGTCCTGGATCGGCTGCTTGCAGGGCAAACGCCGCTGTGCTGTCTCTCCGGGCCCAAGATCAGTATTTTCCTGGGAAGACGCACAATACCTCTGCTCAAGAGATGTAGTGGAATGTGGCTTTTGGCATAGGAAATATTACATCATTCCCCCAAAGAGAAAAAAAATGATCAAGACATATCACTTGAGCAGCACCTCCCACAGAAAACACTTCCTTTCAACAACAGGGAGAAAGATGATTAGTGATCTTTTTTTATACCCTATCAATTTTTTTATTTAAAGTAAAGGCAGGAAATAAAAAAAGAATTATAATTGAATCCTTGCTTTTGTATACATGTTTTCTGATATACTTGCAAAACTCCTATCATATTTTTAGAAATAGAGAGAGATACATTGATGTGAAAAACCTGTAAGAATCTACGTCCACAAGGACTCATCAGGAAGGAGATGGCAAATGTTTATTAACAATAAGTAATTATCTTCTCAGAAAGAGGCAGTTGTCACAGAACAAAACAAATAATACTAAATGAGGATGATAGAAAATAAAGGGAAAAAAACAAATATTAGATTTGGGTGTTCATATTAGGTTTCACTGAGACTGTGACATTTGAGCAAAGGCTTGAAAAAGGTGAAAAATTTAACTATGAATAGAGAGTGATAAAAAGGGTAACAGGTAGAGTGTCAAGCTAATAGCAATATGCCTGGAATATTCCAGAAATAGTAAGGTTTCCCAGATAACTAAATCACAGAGAGAAGGGGAGAGAGAAATGGAATGAGGTCAGAAAGGAAATTTGAGGCATTTTTATGCAGGTCCTTTGGAGGTTATTTTAATGGCTTTGGCTCTTACTCTGGGTGAAATACCTTTGCAGAATTTTGAAAAGTGACATCAACTAATTTAGGGAGTTCAAGTGTCACATTGTCTTCACTACCCTTCTGGGTCATACACTTAGAAGTAGGGAGGCCTGGGTGATAATCCTTACAATATTGGAAGTACAGATGATAGAGTGGTAGCAGGGAAGTTGTAAGAACTGTTGTATTGTGGTTGCATATTTAAAGTAGCTACAACAAATCATTCCACATACATAAAATCTGATGTTCAAATAAAATAAAGAAGTTGAAGGTGACAGCAGCCGTTTTGGGCTCAGTAAGCAGTAGACAATGTAGGGGCTACTGTCTGATATAGGAGATGTGTACAATATTATGGGGGGTATAAATTGAAGCTCAACTTTAGACATCTTTTGAGATTAATCTTATAGTTGAAAATAGAAATCTCAGTAAGACCAGAATTTAATTGAGTCTGAAAGATCCTGGGAAGAACTTAGTTCTGTGATTTGAAATTTAATATAATGTCATAATAAGTCATTCAAGGTAGGTAGGATTCCCTCTGGTTTTTCTTAAGTGGTTCTTAATTATTCATATCACATAATAAAGAAGACCAAACAAAATTTTGAATTCAGAGCTATCCTCCCCAAATCCATTTTTGTTTCTTCAAACAAAAGAATAACCCATATTCTTTCTTTATCATAGTAGTTGTAACTCATTTCTTAAGTATAATATAAAGTGAATCGTGAATAAGTCTGGAAAGTGCTCTACAACTGATTCTTGCTGTTCTCTTACTTATTTTATAAAGATTCAGAAACAGTCAAGCAATACTTAAATGTATTAAACACAAGATGAAGATGAAGAAATACAGGATTCGAGGCAATAAGAGAAGGCAAGTTAAAAAAAAAGTAGGGGTGTTAACAGATTAAAGTAGTTTATTTTATGAAAACCTCAAGGATATGCGACATGTCAATTCAATGACTCTCCATACTATCAGACCCTTCACATGAAGTTAATAGTATATGATTCCCACTGAAAGTCTTTCTATCTCAGTGGTGTATCTTGGTTGTCAAAAATACTTTATTTGACTTTTGTTAAACTCTGAGATCTTTTTTTTTAATATAATTTTTATTTTGATCATAGTGGCTTACATTTTGTTGACAATAATATTTTAGGTACATATTTACATAAAATCAGGGGGGATTCCCATCACCAGTTTGTCCTCCCTACTCCTCCGTTTTTGTCCTACCTCCCATATCCTCTTCCCTCACCCCCAGGGCTGCTAGAATATGTGGTCCCCTCTGTACCTAGCCTATTACTTAGTAGTTTTGCACCTGTTTGGTCCTGATGCCTCCCTTATTTCCCCCTCTAACTGGGAGGCAGGACTAGATAGTTCAAGTTAAGTGTTTTTGTTTGAAGAAGAGAAAGTAATAAGCTGGGGTAAAAGTCTAATATGCCGAAAATAAGCAGAATTCTTCTAGAGGCTCTCATCATCGGTTTGAGAGACGAAGGAGAAAAAGAAGGTGAAACACTCCACCACTACAAAAAAAAGTGTCAAATATCCATTGAGGACTCCAACAATAATGCTAAGCACCACAAAACAAACCAAAAAACAAACAAACAAACAAAAAATGCCATGGTCTTGAGATAAGAAACATGGCAGAGCGCATAAAGAAAGAAAAGAAAAGAGGAGAAAAAAAGATAAGTATAAGTTGAGCAACAACTTCAATAACCACACCAAAACAAAGAAATCGACCAAAAATAGATAGGTAAATAAAAATAATAATAATAATAGTACATGAAGATAAAAAATAATATATGAAAAGTAAACAATGTTTTGTGCTTTTTGCTTTTTTATTTTCCCTCCTCCTCTGGCACAGTAAATATTGGGGTCATTCGAAAAGGGATTCACATGGCCTAAGAGATATGGGGTTTCTCCACCCTTGGAGTATATTGTCATGGAATTACTATAGACTCTGTTCAGGATCATTTACTCTCCCGGTGGTGCTTTTGTGGTGTTTGGAAGAGTTCTGCTCCCTGCACAACAACCATGATCCTCGGTTCCAAAGGCCTAGCAGAGACAACTGTAACGGAATGGGGCTTCTGGAAACACAAGGAAAGGCGTTATCCTAGGTGCCATCCCAGTTTTAGTGCTAAGACCAAGACCACCAACCACAGAAGATGGATTAAAATGACACTGAGGGAACAGAACTTCTAGAACCACAAAGATTGACTTCATCATAAGTCCCACCCCTGGAACTGTGCAGATACTGAGATCTCTAGATACAGTGGTCTGATTGTAAACTTCGATATCTTTATGAGCTATCTTACTCTCCCTTTTAACACTAGTCCTCTAATATCTTACTTGGGTACTAGTAAGATAGGCACATGGATGATTGTATGACTATTATTCTGGAAGGAAAAAGGTAATTGGAGTAAAAATTAAGCTTTTTGTTATTCTACTTCAACATGAAGAGAAGCAGATTTCTGTGGATGTATATTTGCATATCTTTTTCTTAAATAGACAGACCAATTTACATATATTTATATGTTCATTCAAAGTACCTTACTGTTGCTATGTAAATTACTCAGCACACTGAGTTCTTTTCTTCTTTCCATTTTTCACACTTCTACTGTTTCCTTTTCATACCAAAATATGTATATATTATGCAAATCGTCTTCCTGTTCCAATCATGTTTTACAATGGCATATGTCATTTTTAGTGTAATTATACAATTAAATATGTATTATGCTGACAGCTATATTTTTAATTTGTATTAATCAAAGAAGTCACATTCTCCAGGTTTAGGATTAAAGATTTGTTTGTAGATTACTCTTATGAAAACAATTGTGTATATTAACTGAGTATCCTGAATGAAACTTCATGAACCGGGCCTTCCAAAAAACACTTGTTCAAATCAGAATGGAGTTCTCAGCAAAATTGAAAAATCTATGGTTCTGTGGCCAGTTCCAGGTTAAAAATTTATCTGCAAGTTGACATTGCATATTTAGCTAGTAAATATTATCAGAGAGAGGGCCAAAAAGATAGCATATGCAGCCAGAATACATTCTCAATTTTATGAGGCCCAGATTCAATCTCTAAAATACACATACATAAGGTCACAACAAAGATATGACTGTCACTGGCACTGGACTGGATAGCCAGTACATGACTTGCATGCAGAAGGCCTCAGTTTGAATCCTAGCAACCCATGGTCTTCATAGCACCACCAAAAGTAACCTCCAAACAAAAATTGGAAGAAACTTCTGAATAAGTTGAGTAAAGTCCAATAAAATAAATAAACAATAACAGCCACTGAAACACAGGAACACAAGATGGTTGGAGGATAGTTAATAGAGGGAAGAGAGAGATCATTTCAGAGAAGACTGGTAGAAATAACTAGACAAATACTCAGGCAAGAATTCTAAAAATTGGGCAAATGGTCTCAGAAATAATATATTCTCAAAGACATAAGGAAATATATTTTTGTCTCATACCTAACCATTCATTTCTCAATTTGTGGTCTCATTAATATTAAAATGCAACCCTCATCTTATGATTTTACAATAATCAAAATTGTATCATATACCAAAAAAAGTGTACTTGCTAGAAGAGTCATCTCAATATAAAAATTGCCTTGTTCTCAGGGAATTAAATTTTGCACAAATTATCCCCAATTTTAATAGTTAATGAAGTGGAGTTTGTGATGTATACTTAAAGAGAAGATATTAACAGCAATCTCCAATGGATTCTTTATACTAATATTTGAAGCATGAAATTTACACACCCATTTATCTGATTTTCCAACACTTACTGAATTCCTGTTGCATGCCAATCATCAGAGAAAACTGAAAATATCAAATGTAGTGAATCAAGTAACTCTCAGTCCTACCAAATCCACAACTGTCATTTTATTACAAGAAAATATAATGTACATTTATATTGCTGAAATAAAAAATCATTTATAGTATAATCTACTCATACATATAATTTTAAAACTTATATAATTATCTGAGTGTATGACAAAAAAGGGCACTTCAGTAAGAAACTTACTGAAGATGTTATAAGCTTATCTCTTTATCAAGTGAAAATAAAAAATGTAAAGGAAGCAAGGCTGTTTTAACTAGTAGCGGCTCATTGTCTTGCATGTATCCAGCCCAGAGTTCATCCCTGCCCCCCCCCATAATGTCCCCCAGCCACACTAGGAGTAATCCTTGTGCACAGAGCCAGAAGTTGACCTCGAGTGTTACTGACAGTAACCCAAAACAAAGAAACAAACAAAAGCAACAACATATAACAAGAGCTTCATGAAATCTGTTTTGGAAGATGATTTCAAACTCCTCATCTCTGGATTCTATTTCATTCAATATGGCAAACCAAATCAGGTACAGAAGTAATTAAGGGCTACTTTATTAGTAGCTATCTTAAGATAGGGACATTATCTTAGCATATTCAATATAATTACAAGGTATTAATAAATGGGAGAAGAAGCAAGTATCTGTGAGATATGGAACAGCATGACAACAACCACTTTTGGCCTTGAAGGTGGAAGAATTGCATGAACCAAGGAGTACAAACAACCTTGAGACAGAAACAGAAAAAAGGCAAAGAAATGGTTTCTTCCCTAGAAGATCCAGGAAAATTCAACTTCCTATATCATGATTTTATTCCTATATGACTCTTTTTAGACTTCTGACCTTTCAAACTTTACTATAATAAATCTGTTATTTTTACTCCTCCCCGAAAGTGGTCAACTGAAGGAACTGTATTACCATCAATTTCATCATCGAGGGAAGGAGACGAATAAACAGGACCCGAAGCTGAAGGCAGTCAAAACTAAAAAAAAAGTTATCATTGCTTATAAACAACCAGCCTAAGCCCTAACAAGAGAGACCTGAGAGATAATTATATAATTACATTTCAATTCCCTTCTTTTCTCAATGTTCCACCAAGAAATATCAATGCCTGTGATGCATTAAACCCAAATTAAACTTGAAAGATAAAGAGATTAGTTGTACTCCAAGAAGACAGCCATCTGGGACAAAAATGGGTTCAAGGGACCAAACAGGACAAATCCAGAGAAGGGTTGAGGTCAGCATCTGGGAGCTGTGGGCATCCTCTCGTTAACCTTGTCTAGAAGCAATGGTCTTCCATCAAACAATCCACATTCACCCAAGTGCTACCAATCACCATGTGAGTATGGAAGCAAGTACTGTCCCAGCAGGACCTTGGATATAAAATGCAATCTTGGCTGGTTTCTTTGTAAGACTCTGAAACAGAGGTTATAACTAAACTGTGGCTGGATTCTGGATGCATAAGCTAACAAATATGTTTTTTAAACTGCTGCATTCAGGAAAATTTGTCTCATTGTAATACTAACAGGACACATCTCCACATAGTCTAAACCACCCCAGCATGCATCCTATCTGAGATCTCACAGCCTTCCAGGAAACCCACTTCAAAGACTCCAACAATGGGAAACAGCAGGTAAAGAAAGCATGACACTTGTTGCATGAATCAGAAATGAAAATTATAGAGGTTAATAAGATACTGTTGCTATTTTTAAGACCTTGGCTGAACAATATAGAATAAATAAAAACATGAATCTAATACAAAAATCTCTTCCTCACACCTATATTTATTGCAGCACTGTTCACAATAGCCAGGCTCTGGAAACAACCAAGATGCCCTTCAACAGACGAATGGCTAAAGAAACTATGGTACATATACACAATGGAATATTATGCAGCCGTCAGGAGAGATGAAGTCATGAAATTTTCCTATATATGGATGTACATGAAATCTATCATGCTGAGTGAAATAAGTCAGAGGGAGAGAGAGAGAGATGCAGAATAGTCTCACTCATCTATGGGCTTTAAGAAAAATAAAAGTCATTTTTGTAACAATCCTCAGAGACAATGAGAGAAGGGGTGGAACACCAGCTCACTTCATGAAGCTCACCACAAAGAGTGGTGAGTGCAGCTATAGAAATAACTACACAGAGAACTACCATAATCATGTGAAGGAATGAGGGAACTGGAAAGCTTATCTGGAGTACAGGTGGGGTTGGGGTGGGGTGGAGAGAGATTTGGGACATTGGGGTTGCACTGATGAAGGGGGTGTTCTTTACATGACCGAAACCTAATCACAATCATATTTGTAATCAAAATGTTTAATAAAGAAAAAAAAAGGCTAAAGAAAAACATGAATCTATCCTAAATCTTAGCAGAAAACAAGCGATTCCAAGAGACTATTTAAAGCATTGTTCTAGATATGTCTCGGTATTGCTGGCATGTTAGGCATGCCCAGATATTCACCACAGAAATGATACCATGTCAGAAGGCCAAAGATTCCCAGAAATAAACTACCAGTATTGTCACTTCTCTCCCCCAATTACAACACTGAAAACTCACTCATTCTTAGAGAGAATAAGTAAATGGAGACCACTCACCTATATAAGGGAATTTCTTGTTTTCTACTGAGATAAAAAAAAATCATTCTTCATATCTTTGGATCTGTGTTCTGAAAAATGCAGTCTTGGAGGTCCAAATAAAATACATGAGCCATAGTGTGGTAACACATGAACAATAAAACAGGATCTTCAGCCTTACAGCTGAAAATTGGGTGTAATATAACCAGATTTCAGCTTACTATCAAAATGCTGTTCAATCCCTGTGCCATGCTTTGTTGGATGTAGGAGGGAACATGGTAGGTACGTTTCCTGCCCTAGAAGATCAGGGTAATAGCCAGCTAAAGAGGCATGAAGAATATGACCTAATAACTGCCTCAGTAGAGTAATAACAGTTTGCTGTGCATAGTCACCTGATAGCAAAGTTGTCCCCATTTTACAAATAAAAAAATAGGCTGAAAGAAACTAAAATATCCCATGGCTTACACAACCAACAGGAGGGAAAAAATACGGGTGTCCACATCATAATTGGTCTAGCACAAAGACCATGCGTGGTCTTTTTCCAACTCATGCCATCCCTCAGAAAAATTTCTCCTGGTCTTCTTTGTCTTTGAGGAGTAAAGTCCAGGAAAGGAGTGAAAGGTGCCAATAAGATTTGGGGCACATTAAATTAACCCCAGGAGAGTTTCTTAGGTACCAGCTTTGACAAAAATAATTTTGACTTTCGGGTAAAAAGAGTGCTTATTCCTACAGTAACCTGACTTCATTCACTGTATTTTAAGTAGGACAGAGGTGGGATCTTACCTGTGGTTTTGGGTAATGTATGGAATTAGGTTGGCAGAGTGATTTGAAATGTGGGTAGGGAAATTACCGAGGAAGCAACTGCAGGGAAACAGCCTACAAATTGTTGATGAGACTCCCTAATTGTATGACTCCAGGGAAAATTTCTTCTGGGAGTCTAGAAGGTAGTTATTATCACTTTGTTTAAAATAGAAAATTGGATTTCCTCTATTAAGGAAATAGAGATTTTTGGAACTACAAATACATGGGAGATGCAAAGATTCAAAAAGGACAATGTGAAGACACCAAAATAGACTTCTGTCTCTCAAGCTCAGGATTTCTCCTCCCTGGTGATAAAAACATAAAAGATTTACTTAAAATATATCCATGATACTTAAACATAGATCCTCAGTTTTTAAAAAAGAAACTAGAGCCAAGAACTGAGTTAGTTCTTTCTATACCATCCATAAGATAATAAAAAGAGAAAGTAGAGTTATGGGCAGTACTATGCAGACATAGACTAATCTTTAAATTCTACTAATGCTTATAGGAGCCCTTGAAAGAATGGCATCAAATAAGAAAATTAGAACTACTAGTGAGTGGGACTTTGAATACCTGGAGGTGGAGCTCGCCAGAAAGAATTACAGTCATTAGCCTTATGATTACCTGCATTAAGTTCTTTGCCTTTTGTTTCCAAGTGTTTCAGCTATAATAAATCAAATTCATATTGATTTATATATAATCAAATATATCACTCCAGTAAGACATACACATACATCAACATGAACAAAAACAAGTGTTGGAAGGAACGTGAGAGAAAAAGCAAACTCTTTTCTTAACAGATTAAGTGAACAAAAACAAGTGTTGAAAGGAATGTGAGGGGGGGAAAGCAAACTTTTTTCTTAACAGATTAAGTGAACAGTATTTATTATCACTGATTTGATTTTTGTTCTCTTTTCTTTAAGAATTTCTCAAACTGGGAATGGCAATTTGTTAAAATGTCGCCTTATCCATTTGAATTGTAGAAGATCCACTAGAGATGGAAAGATTTTCATTCTAGATAAAAAAAAAATGGAGCCTATTAGATGAAAATGAAGCTTTAACTGAAGCTAGTCATGTTTCTTCCAGAGAAGCCTGTTCAGAACTCAAGTCCATTCAGGGCATGAGACAAAAGCCTTACGTAGTACAATCGCATATCATACTAGTTATTTACTGTTCATATTCTGTTTTTTTGAGTTCTTATTTGTAATATGGGGATAATATCAGCCTCCTGAGTTCATGTAATAAAAATTAAATGTTATGATGCATTTAGTGCATTTAGCATAGGATTTAACGATAATCTGGAAATATTTTGGTGACAATGGTAATGGATTGTTCTGAGTTCATAACAACCTAAACCAAAAGTTTATTTCACCCTCTAGGTATTTTCATGATCACTTTCTACAATTGTGCCATTTAAAAAACTCACATGTTGGGGTGCAAAGTCTGACTCCTACTGAAAAGTGAGAAAATTCTTCATTATGAGCTTTACAAGCTTATGTTAAAAATAGCCTACCAGTTAGGAGAAGAAAAGGCTCTAGAGAGAATCCTATAACTTCTATCAATCCCCCTTCCCCAAACCAACAAAAGTTCCATAAAATAAAGTAGAGTAGAGTAGGCCAATGTTCAGTAGTTAAACTGGCATGGAGTAACTGTATCAATTTCATAGGACAGCCATATCACAAATTGGGTGTTTTAAGACAATAGACGTTTAATTATTATAGCTCAGAGACTAGATTAAAAGCTGAAATGTTTGCATCCATTCTGAAGATTCTGGGGGGAAAAATGGGCCTAACCTTCGGATGGTTGCCAATAGACTTGACATTGTTGTCACTGCATACCTCTAATATCTGTCTTTCTATTTATATTTCCTTCATCCTGAACATACCTTCACCTATTTTTCTATAGATATGTATCATTTTATTAGATTTAAGACTCACTTATCATAAATGATTGTTACACAGCAGATATAATGTATATTATACAAGTGTTCTATTTCCAAATAAATGTTAAGGCTGTTATAACTCTTCTCAATTTTATTTTATGTAAAAAATTATGGTATTTATGTATTTATGCAAACACTTGATATAAAATCTACCCTTTTTTTGGGGGGTCACACCTGACAGTGCTCAGGGTTATTCCTGGCTCTGTGCTCAGAAATTGCTCCTGGCAGGCTGGGGGAACCATATAGGATGCTGGGAATTGAAAATGGGTCTGTCCAGGGTTGGCCATGTGCAAGGCAAACACCTCACCACTGTGCTATTGCTCAGGTCCCAAAATCTACCTTTTTAATAAAGTTTAATCATGCTATTTATTATTGTTGTTAACTATAGGAATAATTATGTAAAACAGACTACTATAACATATTCCATTGCAATATTATATTCATATATGTATATACTTAGTATTTCTGAAAATGACATTTTATTTTTATAATACCATTAGAATTTTCTGGTTTTATGTATTTTAGAATTTTACTTTTTAAGACTACATTAAATTGTTATTCACATATATAAAGTATTTTAAATATCTCTTAAATATTTTGATTATTTCTGTTGATTATATCTATAACTTTGAAGATCATTAAACAAGTAATTGTTCAGAGTCCAAGATTTGAGCCAGACATACATAGATTCTTGTCCTAGCTGGCTACATAATTTTCCTTTTCATGAACTCAACCTTATTTTCTGTGTAGAGAAAGTAAGCATGACAGTGTAACCCACTGATTTGAGGTGAAGGATTAAATGGTAGTTAGAAAAAAATACAAATAAGACTGATTGACCATTAGCCATGTCAATATGTCCTAAGCTATTTAGAACATCACCTCGAAGATACACCCAGTAAATGTGAAAACTTTTATTTATTGTAGCCAAAGTGTACTTCCCCATACCATATTCATTACAGTTCAGGAATCAAAAAAAAAAATGTTCCTCTCTGACTTCACAGTAATATACTTAAGAACATCAAGGACTTAAAACAATCAATTATAAATTTCGTGTGGAACCATAAAAAACATAGGATCGCCAAATCCATATTGAAAAATAGAAACTGGGCGGGTTCTCATTACCTAACTTGAAGATCTACTACAAAGCCATAATGATCAAAACAGCATGGGATTGGAACAAAGACACTTTCAGATCAATGGATCAAAATAGAATATCCCCAAATAATTGGTCAATAAATCTTTGATAACAGAGAGAAGAACATGAAATGGACTAAAGACAGTCTATTCAACAAATCGTATTGGAACAATTGGATAAAAGCGTGTAAGAAATTAAACATCAATCCAGACCTCACACCTTATACAAAAGTCAATCCAAAATGGATTAAAGGCATTGACACTATGACAAAACTGTGTGCTTGATTGGGTAGAACATAAAATATTTGAATTATTTTCTTTCTATCCCCTTGTTCCCTCTCATTCAAGTCTGAATTTTTTATGTCTTTGTTTGTTTTGGTCACACCCAACAGTGCTCAGGGGTTACTTTTAGCTCTGCACTCAGAAATTGCCCCTGGCAAGCTCAGGCACCATATGGGATGCCTGGAATCGAACAGAGCTCCGTCCTGTGTTGGTTACATGCAAGCCAAATGCCTCACTGCTGTGCTATTGCTCTAGCCCCTGAATATTTTCACAGTGACAGTTAGTTAAAAGATTAACCTAGGATTTATTGGCACTTTCCCTATATCCAAGTTAGTTAACTTGGCTCATGAGTCTAAGATCTCTTACCTATCATTATGGATTGATAATGAGAAGATTTAAATGAGTTTAAAATGGTTTTATGACAGATTTTTTATTGTGACTAAATACATTTAAAATCATAGGATATATCATGTACATAATTAAATGCTCAGAGATTGACCCATCTTACACTTATAATCCTATTTTTGACCATTGTAACTTTGGGGGGATGAACACCTGGGAGAAGTCAGGTGTTACTTCTTGCTCTGTGCTCAGAAATCACTCCTGTTAGACTTGAGGGACTGTTGAATTAAATAATTAACGATGGTGCTGGATGGAGGTGGATGCCATCCCAGGCCAAGTGGCTCCGCAACCCCATCCAGCCGGCTGGTCCCAGGCCCAGGTGAACTGCAGAATCAGACTCACTCACAGGCATCAGGAAGCATCAGCTTTATTCATGCCCTATTCACCACATGTGTGGCCAATATCATAACCAATTAAGCACAGCCATTCTTTGCTAGCTCTGCCTCTTAACTTCTTTCATCCATCTTCCCTTTGGGCTCCATGCTGGTCCAAGACCAGAACGCAGAGACCCAAAAGCCAGAGAGCGCAGCAGGGCAGACAGACCCCGAATCCCCTGGATCAAGGGTTTATCTACCTATTCCAAGACCCTCCCAGGTCTTGCAGGTAAGGTCACACCTAATATTCAGTTCCCAAGACCCCTCCCAGAAATGGGTGGGTCTCAGATAGGTACACCTAAATCCAGGGTGGAGTTACATTTCCCCCCTTTCTGAAGAGAGGGGTCTTGGAATACGTAGATAAACCCTTGAGCCAGGGGATTAGGGGCATTTGCCCTGCTGAGCTCTCTGGCTTCTGGGTCTCTGCCTCTTTTTTTTTTTTTTTTTTTTTTTTTTTGGTTTTTCGGGTCACACCCGTTTGATGCTCAGGGGTTATTTCTGGCTACACGCTCAGAAATTGCCCCTGGCTTGGGCGGACCATATGGGACACCGGGGGATCGAACCGTGGTCCTTTCCTTGGCTAGCGCTTACAAGGCAGACACCTTGCCTCTAGCGCCACCTCGCCGGCCCCGGTCTCTGCCTCTTTTGGTCTTTGACCAGGATGGAGGCCAAAGGGAAATGGCTGAAAGGAGTTAAGATGCAGGGCTAAGAATGGTAGAATGCTTGAAAGGTTATGAGATAAGCCACACACCTGTGGTGGTCAGGGCATGAATAAAGCTGATGCTTCCTGATGCCTGTTTCTGGATGAGTCTGATTCCGCCGTTCACCTGGGCCTGGGACCCGCCGGCTGGATGGGGGTTGCAGAGCCATGTGGCCTGGATGGCATCCACTTCCATCCAGCCCCATCGTTAATTATTTAATACAACAAGGGACCATGTGGGATGCCAGGGATAGGACTCAGATCAGCCACATGCAAGGCAAATGCCCTCAGTACTGTCCTAGTGCTCCTGCTGTTGCATCCCCAACTGTTACAACTTTTACCTCTTTCCCTAGTATATTTCATATCATTCACTATTATATTTATTCAAATGCTGGTTGATTATTTAAAAAAAACATTTGCCAAACTCCTAATTATGTGTTAGCTCCTCCATCAGTGACTCATATATATATATATATATATATATATATATATATATACATTATATTGTTCACTATCATTGAACCTACAGTTTCTAACATCTAATACATTTGTGCATATTAAAATAAGTTATCATCCTGAGTTAAAATATTAAATAAAAATTTATAGGATAATAAATATGAACACTATTAAGAATATATGACACAGATCAAATGGGCACATGTTATAATGGAGATAAGTAAATGATGCAGGAGCACATAAAATGTGGAGAATAATTCAACTATCCTCTGTATACCTGCCATTCTGTTATCCAATAAATCCTAGGTTAATCTTTTAACTGTCACTGTGAAAAGATAAAACAACAAAAAATGTGCTATCCTGCACAAATTTGCTCTTCAGGCTTAGGGGAAAAAGAGCAATGTGTCATGAAGAAAAACATTAGCATATGAATCTCACATATCTTGAGACATGTAACCCAGATGCTTACTTAAATTTTCTGATCTGTTTCTTCATTTCTTTTTGTCATTTCTTCCAGAATGTCTCACTGGTGCAGTGATGGAGAATCTGTGACACTTTGATGGTGAGTGCAATAACTTTGTACAGTGTAGACTCAAATAATTAACGATGGTGGTGGATAGTGAAGGATGGAGGCCTTTGTCCTTAGGCCCCGGCCACGTGGCTTCATCCCCCATCAACTGGCAGGTCTGGGGTCCAGAAAAGCGACCGGTATTGAACTCACTCACAGGCAGGCATCAGGAAGCATCAACTTTATTCATAACCTTTTAAGCACTCAGCCATTCTTAGCTACCCTCATCTTAACTCCATCTTCCCTTTGGGCTCCATGCTGCCCAAAGACCAGAAGCGCAAGAGCACCAGCCAAAAGCCCTAATCCCCTCTGGTCCATACCTTATCTACCTTTTCCAAGACCCCTCCCAGGAATGGGCGGGGTCTTGCAGGTAAGGTCAAGTTACCTAGGGAGAAAGGGTGGGGGATGAGGCTTCAGTACAGCAATACCATAAACCACACTATTGTAATCAGAGTACCTATACTATAATGGTAAAAATTAAACTAAAAAAAAAAAAACACTGCACAAAAGTTCTATAATAATCTTCAAATTTCAGTGGCTGAATACAACAAAAGCTTTTTAGTTTGCTTAAGTTTTTTTTAACTTACATGGGATGTCACCTGAAGTCTGGAATCAATAGCATCACTAGATATCCATACTGATAAAGATTTCATCACCTCAAAGGAAATATTCATTAGCTGTTATTTGTTGCAATGACAGGGGGTGTGTGGAGGATCCATACACATCTTTGAAATTTTTGTTGGCCATTTTGATTTATTCACAAGAACATGTAAAAATTTCAAATATGCAGGAGAAGACACATCAAGATTGAGTGTACAGCAGTAGAGTCCTGCTACAGAATATTCTAAACACCTGATTTAAGATTAGAGATTTCAAATCATCCAGTCTACCCAGTAATTTTATAGAGTACCAAAAGAGAGCACTTGCTCCTTTAAATATCTAATTTCTAATTAACACAACTAATCTCTTACTTTTAGTCATACAGATGTCAAAGAAACTGTGTGAATTCTGATGTAGATATAACAAGTGTTTGAAAGTAGTATTGAGCCTCTTCCAGTCCCGCTCAGGCTTCCACTCTCGCTCTCCTCGTGTCCCTGCTGACTCAAAGCTCCAGTTCTTGCTCCAGGGCCATGAGTTGTCCATCAAACAGATCTAGTCCAACCTTGAGAGAGACCTCCTGCTCATGGTGGCCCTGTTGTCAATGTGTGAAATTCTATCAACTGTGAGAGGCTGGGCACCTACATGGGCCACACTGGAGTTGTCAGTTGGATGCTGACTTGGACCCAAGCATGCCCACACTGATTTCCTGTAACTCCACCCTGGATTTAGGTGTAGCTACCTGAGACCCACCCATTTCTGGGAGGGGTCTTGGGAACCAGATATTATGTGTGACCTTACCTGCAAGACCCCGCCCATTCCTGGTCTTGGAAGAGGTAGATAAGCCTTTGAGCGAGGGGATTAGAGGTCTCTGCCCTGCTGGGCTCTCTGGCTTTTGGGTTTTTGCCTCTTTTGGTCTTTGACCAGGATGGAGGTCAAAGGAAGATGGCTGAAAGGAATTAAGATGCAGGGTAGCTAAGAATAGCAATGCTTGAAAGGTTATAAAATAGGCCACACACATGTGGTGAATAGGGATGAATAAAGCTGATGCTTCCTGATGCCTGTCTCTGGATGAGTCTGATTCCGCCGTTCACCTGGGCCTGGGACCCACCAGCTGGATGGGGGTTGCGGAGCCACGTGGCCTGGGATGGCATCCACTTCCATCCAGCCCCATCTTTAATTATTTGATTCAACAATTTCCCAAATGACAATTATTGCCTCTGGGTCTGTGAATCAAGAAGTATCTTGCCATACTCAAACCAATTCCGCTATCCGGACCTGTGGCTTTGACTTTGGGGCAATATCATCATATTCCCCACCTACAAGCACATGGGCTACCAATGCTTTGTGAGCTTCTTTGACCTGTGATGCCTGAGTCAGATTGACAGCAACAAGTCCTACATGACCATCCCTTAGTGTTGTCTGGGGTCCCCTAGGAGAACTGTCATGAGAGTGGAGAGCTCAATTCCAAGACTGGTGAGATATTGCTGAATGTTAAGGAGCATTCTCTGCTGATTAATGATCCAATTATCTAGGTATATGCCCACGTTTGTCACTGCATCCAGGACAACTCAGCCAAGCTTTTGATTTAGACATTTGATCATCAGAAGACCTTCCAGACAGAACATCCTGTCAAACTCAGCTGCCCTGTCTACCAGCTACTATCATATGATATTGGGTGGTGGTCAGGAAGCCATAGATGTAACCATGACGTCCAGCAAGATTGATACATTCGGAGCCAAATTCTTCCACTTAGCCTTTGAAGAAGTGTTTGGGAGAGTCAAAGGTCGCTTTGAACCAATCAACAGTGTTGCCATCTTGATGGCATGAAATACAGCAGCGAGGGAGAAGGTGGCCATGTCAGCATCCATTTCTTGGACCATAGTACTTTGAATTTGAATTTGAATTTGAACCTTATTAAACTGGAGCTTTATCCAGGCCAGGGTATGCCTCGTGGCCTAGATTCAGAAAATTTTAAACTCTAAAACAAATACAATTAGTATTTGTATTCCACTTTGGTCAAAATAAAAATTATTAATTAATAAGAAAATAAATAGAAAGTATCTGATTCAAGCAATAGTTTTCAATAACAAAGATTAAATAGTCCCAAATATATAAATATCTACAATAAATATATTAAACCATTAATGGCAGTTTATGTTAAAGCAATACAAACATACGCTATTTCTCAAAACTATAGGACATAGTAAATAAAGTACTTGTGATGTTAGTAATGGAAAGAAAGCTGTGTACCTTGTTGAGCCCACAATTTTTTCAATCTTTTTGCTTTCAATATTTAGCACTAGGGAATACTCTATTTTAAGTGGCCATCCTATACAATGTAGGATGTCAAGTAACATTCCTAGGACTTAACCAAGAAATGCCAGTAGAATCTCTTGTCGCTATTTTTAAAACCAAAAATATCTCCAGACTTTGTTAAAAGTCCCTGGAGAGGAGAAAAATTGTCACCAATTGAGAACCACTGATCTAAAACAAGTTATTTAACTTCTCATTAAAGCAAGCTATTGAATTTCATCATTGGCAAGAGGGCAGTAATTATAACATTGTTCTTCTAAAAATATCAGGATTTTACAAACTCATGCATTAAAAATTTGTAGAAACGTCCCTGATTGAGCTTAAGTGTTAAACACAATTAAGCAACTAATAGTATCTCTGTAATGATGATAAAAGTAATAGCAATAAGCATGGTAGTACGAGCACCTTTTAGGAGGTGTCAATGCTACATCTGCAATGATGGTAAAAATAATAATAAGCAATGTAGTTATGAATGTCTTCTAAAAGGTATCACATTTTCAGCTTAAATTTAAATTAACAGGGCCAGAGAGATAGCACAGTGGGAGATCATTTGCCTTGCATGCAACCGACCAGGAAGGACTGTGGTTCAAATCCCGGTATCCCATATGGTCCCTCATGCCTGCCAGGGAATATTTCTGAGTGCAGAGAGCCAGGAGTAACCCCTGAGTGTCACTGGGTATGATCCAAAACTAAAACAAAACAAAACAAAAAACAAAACAAAAACAAAAACTAAAGCAACAAAATGTCTCTTCCACCAGGTAGACAATGTGATTTTTATTTAATAGATTTCAACATATTCTTGCTCTATGACAAAACCTAAGTTAGATTCTAGAGATAAAATTATTTATAATAAGATCTGACAAAAAGAAATAAGAATATAGGATATATTTAAATAGTCTTCAGCTCCTAACACACTAAATGACTAAAACTTCTCTTTCCAAATTCCTGGAGATGTTGCAGAAATATGACCTTACATACATAGCTGAGCTTGTGGTATGTGGGATCCTTCAGTGAGAAAAATTTCCTCCATTCTTAAATTTTAGACTTTAAGTATCCAAATGATGAAGAAATCAAACAGATGTTTTCATAACAGAAGCCCTCAAAGATTGCAGTGTAGGGACCAGAGCGGTAGGTCGGGTCATAAAGTGTCTGCCTTGAGCGTGCTTGTCTAGGACGGACATTGGTTCGATCCCCAGTGTCCCATATGGTCCCCCAAGCAAGGATCGACTTCTGAGTGCATAGCCAGGAGTAGCCGCTGAGCGTCAGAGTGTGGCCCAAAAACCAACAACAAAAAAAGATTGCAGTGTAAATTAAAGTACAAACCTATAAAAATACTCAATACAATAGCCATACATCACGTGATACATGCACACAGAGAAAAACGCACGTTGTTCTGGGATCTAGATGAAATTTTGATGATCTGCTGGAAGTATATGAAAGCACAGAGGAACTATCTTCTTTGGCTGCATACTTCTTGTTTTCTCCTTATTTCTCCTTATTTCTCTCTTATTTTTGGTTATTTCTTTTCTTTTTCTTTTATATAAACTCTTTATTTAAGCACCATGATTACAAACTCGATTGTAGTTGGGTTTCAGTCATTAACAGAACATCCCATTCACCGTGCAACATTCCCACCACTACTACCCCCATCCCTACTTCCTCCTTTTCACCTCCTGCCTGTATTTGAGACAGGCATTTTACTACAGTTACTTTATTTTTGTTTAGTAAGCTCTTTTATTTTTGTTTTGTTTTTTAAAGGATAATAGTTAAAAAAATACAATAATAATGGTATGAGAGTGGCAATTGTTGTTTGCATAGGCCCAGCAAAATATGGAGGAAATAGAAACAAACCAAAAAAAAAAAAAAACAACAACAAAAAAAACCAAGCAAACAAACAAAACAAACAAACAAAAAAAAAACCCTTGCCCTAAATAGAAGTAGATCTTACCCCCTAAGTTTTCTGACATAAGACCGACTCTGGACTCTAGGCATACTGGGTTGTCCAACCCGAGTCTTTTTCTGTGGTCCCTGTGTAATTTTTTCACACATTAGCTGTTGTTGGTGTCAGGCTCCTGTACTTAAGAGCCAAAGAACATTATTATATGACCAAACATACAAAAAATAAATTTGACATATTTTATTTCAGTATTTTTTTCTCTACATTTGAAAGCATCCAAAATGTAAAAAGCATAACTCCTAAATATGAAAATTTCATACAGGTAGAATGTACTGTATTTACTTATGACTGTTTCAAGACTTTTCAGAAGCCTTTTTTTCTTGTGTCTTTTGGTTTGAGGACCACACCCAGTAGTGCTCAGGGCTCATTCCTATCTCTGTGAACAGAGATTACTCCTAATGATTTTCATTTCCCCAAACCCCTCTACTATTTGTTTCTAAATTTTGTAATTCAAAGCCAAGAGTTTCTGGTTATTCAATACTGTCTATTTTCTTGTTTGTAGATTCCACAGATGAATGAGATCATCCAGTATTTGTTCTTCTCACTCTGATTTATTTTGCTTAATATTATATTCTCCAGTTCCTTACAGGTTGCTGTGAAATTAATAATTTCATTACTTCTAACAAATTAATAGTGTTCTATTGTGTATCTATGACACATTTTGTTTTCCACTCATCCTTGTTGGACATTTGGAATTTTCTACATTCTTGACTACTGTACTTAGTGCTACAATGAACACAGGAATGAACCTGTAATTTTAAATTAATTTTCTTATTTTTGAAAGATAAATGCCAAGAAGTAGACTTGCTAGACCATATTGGAGTTCTGTTCTTAATATTTTAGAGAAATCTCTGTACTGCCTTCCATAGAGGTTGAACCAAATATCTTTCCAGCACTCTTTCACCAGATTACTGCCAGCATTAGTTATTTTGATATATGCCATTTTCACTGGTATGAGATAATATCTCATTATTTTTTTAATTTGAATTTCCCTAAATAATAAGTAGTGATTAAATTATTTTTAATATTTCTACTTTCTCCTTTAGAAAATTATTTCTTCATCTTCTTTTACCATTTTTTTTTTTTTTGGTTTTTCGGGCCACACCCGTTTGATGCTCAAGGGTTACTCCTGGCTAAGCGCTCAGAAATTGCCTCTGGCTTGGGGGGACCATATGGGACGCTGGGAGGATCGAACTGTGGTCCTTCCTTGGCTAGGGCTTGCAAGGCAGACACCTTACCTCTAGCGCCACCTCGCCGGCCCCTTCTTTTACCATTTTTAAAACATATTGATTGTGTGTTGTTAAGCTTCATTTTTATATATATCCTAGATATATATTATATTCATGTGAAAATATTTTTCCCATTAAAATGGATACTTTTGCCATATAAAGCTTTAATTTATATTTGCTTGTTATCTTTGCCACTACAGTCAAATTGTCAAAGACATCTCTGACTGACCATAAGCAACCCAAACTGTTAGAATCAGAGACATTATCTATTGCTTAATTCTAAAGCAGATTATTCCAAACTATAACATAAAAACATAAACATAATGAGAGAATGGTAAAAGCACAAGAGAGAGATAAAGATAAAGAGATAGCATTTTATTTATAATTCCAGAGCAGTAAGATATAGATGAAAAACATACAAAAATAATAATAAGAGGAAAAGTAAAAAAAAACTGCTGCTGATTAAACTTATAGGTCATCTTTTTTCTTTTCTACAAAATTCAGTAAACTCCTTAACCCCATGTCTGCCATGAATGACTAAAATGCCATTTAAGATATTTAAGACAACGACTAATAAACAGAACTTCTCTCCTATTTCTGGCATATTATAGAGCAAGTCTCCACATCTGCCAGGTCTTGACATATTAGTAGTAATATTATTCTCTGGAATGAAAATTTTTTTTGTCTTTTTTTTTAAATGTTTAAAAGTGAATTTAAATACGATTATTTACACAGTTGTTTATGATTCAGGTATTTAGTGTTCCAGCACCAAATCCTTCACAAATGCCCCCAGTTATCCATCTAGTTCTGAAAGTGTCCTCTTATTAGGCACAAAATAATTTGCTTTATATTGCTAGTAACAACATATGTCTCATAATAGTGTTACTAAAGACATTCTCTCAGGATTTACTGAGCTATTAGGTGCTAGTTGAGAAAAATCCCATTTTTTGAAGACAAGACTATTTTCTGGCCATAAGAAAGACATTTTGATAAAGACACTCATGCATAAACATGACCTTTTTATGTAGAAATGATGAAGGTGATATATAAATATATCTCCTAAAGAAAATGTGCCAAACTGAAAACCTGTTTGGTTCTCCCCTTCTTATTTTAGAACACAACCTCCTTTTCATTTGGGAGTCTAAGAAAAGACTCTCAGTCTTCAGTAAAGGAAATCCTCGATATTTTGATTTTTTTTTTTTTGGAAAACAAATGCAATAGTAAATGGGTATTTTGCCCCAAGTTTCTTTGAAATAAAAGATAGATGATAGGACAGGAAAGTTCAAGGGGTATGCATAGTCATGAGCTCAGTGTTTATCTCTAACCAGAGCTATTCCACAAAGCACTTGGCTAATCTTTGAAAAAGCTTTATTAGTCTCTCCAGAGCCTCTATTATTTTGACAAAGTTTGCACTTGAGTAACTTGAGTAAAAATTCAAGAAAATGTAAGTAAACGTCTTAAATCAGAGTCTGGCATGTACAGGACTTGGTTAATTTGAGGTATTGCAAGGAGCAATACCTATAATATTCGGTATAATCCTAGTGTTCCCCAACATTGCAGGACCTGAATAGTATCATATTATTAGGGTTTGTTATGAAGCTCATGGCTCACATGATGGAATATAAACTGTTTGGGAGACTATCAAACAAAGTTATGAAGAATAAACATGTTTGAACTCTGCATTTTAACAAATACAAATATTTTTATGATTAATAGTAATACATACTACTTAGGACTACTGTTCAATATTTATGATGCTGTAATCTGTCTGGAGAGTTACAACTAAGGTTGTAGGTCATTTACAATTCAATTTAAAAATTAAAGTACTATATTGGGGCCAGAGTGATGATGCAAGCTGTAGGGCATTTGCCTTGCACGAGCTAACCTAGGATGGACCACGGTTTGATTTCCCGATGTCCCATTTGGTCCCTCAAAGCAGGAGAGATTTCTGGGCACAAAGCCAGGAGTGTGGCCCAAAAACCAAATAAAATAAAATAAAAATTAAAGTATCATAATAATTATTTGTAAATGATTTTTGGAATTAATTGGTCTGTATAAAACTGACTTCACAGTAAGTAAAGTTTTGATAATGTGCATGAATTCCTATGAAAAAACAACAATAATAACACAAAAAAACCTTGCATATATTTTAATGACTTTAAAGCTGAGGCTCTTTTTATGAAGTGAACACTACTTTAAAATTATTGTTCTCGTTACTTACCTACCAAAGGAATTCTAACTAAAACCACTGAAAGTTTCTTCTTTTTTTTTTTCCTCCACCTCCCTTTAGTGTTGGCCAGAATGTGAGAAAACAAACACCCTCCTCTACTGCTGGCAGAACTGTAAATTGGAAGATCTATTCTAGAGTGTAATTTGGCAATATATTTCAAAAGCCTTTAATGCAGAGATCTACTTTTAGAATTTTTATATGAAATAACTTATCCTTAGAAAAATAATTGCCCTAGCTACAAATGTATAAATTCAATAATTTCATGTAATATAATATATTATGGAGACATTTGGAAATTACAAGGATGTAAGGCAATGGGCATTAAGAATGTAGCCAAACAATACTATAATTCCATAATTAGTTTTAAACTTTTCTGGACACAAGTGATAGGATGCCAACTCTAAGTTGCTTAAAATAAAATAAGTAATTTAGCTTTTTAATATAAGCAACCTTATCAAAATTCTAAGTAACTTTAGGCACCCAAGAAATATAAACTCAAATACTTAATGCAATTATTTTTGCACACCCATTGCATGCAAGAAATGGACAGATTTTTTTATTTTTATTTTTTTAGTTTGGGTTTTATCTTGATTTATTTTGCTTTCTTTTGGTTTGTTTGACAGGATAAAAACAAAGGCTTTTTACATGCAAAGCATGTGTTATATTGTGGAGCTACATCTCTGACCCCCTGGATAGATCCTTGAGATATATTAATAAATAAGTAATGAAATGGACAAAAATCTCTGTCCTGAGGGGCCTGCATTTTATATTGATGATTGATGGAATGGACCAGGCCATGAATATATAAGAGTAAATAGCCAGATTTTGCAGAATGGTGCTATGTGTTAATTATTATTGGCAAAATATAAAGGAGATAAAATAAGTAATAAATAATAATAAATAAGTAAATAAAAAGATCAGATATAATTACTATAAACATATTAAATAAATTCCTTAGAGAAAAACAAATGAATTGATTGATAATTGAATCTTAAAGAAGATAGACTTTGACCAAAGAGTTGAAAGCTGTAAAGTAATTAGCCAGGGGAATTAATTAATGGGGAAAAGATCATTCAAGTCTCCCACAGCTGGAATTCAAGGCCATGGAGAAAAGGAATGAGAGAACCTTAAGGAGGTTATTGTAGTCGAAGAAGTGAGCTTTAGAGAAAATGTAAGAAGGATAATGTAGAATCGAATTAGATAAACTATAAGACATGACAAGACTAAGACTGAGGGTGCAAATTTGTCTAACCAGATGTGGGAAGGCAACTGCAAATATGAAATGCAATTCTTATAAGGGTAAGATATACTCTAGTATCTGCGGATTCATTGACAAACATAATGCATTAGTCTTTTTAAATAGATCAATCAGAATGGAGAACTCTAGGAAACTGTCGTTTGATCATTTTATCTCAATAAACTAATCACTTGATTACAAAAGAGAGCTCTTAATAGAAAACCCTAGTTGGCCAAAACACCCAACATATTTTACTTTTTTTCTTTAATTTTAACAAACCTCTTTAAACTGTCTAAGATGTTACAAGTAAATATTGGCTTACTTCACCCTCATAATGATTATTTGAGACAGGTATAATTGTTACCCATTATTCACATACATACAAAGCTGTGAAATAGTGGTATAAATTACATGCCTATCCTAAAACACAGCTAGCAGCTAGTAAGATCAAAGTCAAACAGTCATTCCTCTGCCATGTGCTTGCCCACTACTCCACTGTAAATAATCATGAAAACTTAGAGATGATCTAATAGGTCGAATAATGACTACAAGCGATTTCAGGATAAATAGCATGTAGAAGACTTTATTTACATATAAACATTTAAATGCATAAATGAAAGGATGAAGACCTGCATAGCAACAATGGGAGCTAACATCTATTTAAATTCTTTAAGAAGAAGTTTTACATAAACCTTATTACAACCCTGTTAAATATGTCTTTTATTAATGCCATGGACAAGTAGAGAGACCTAAAGTAATTTCTTAAGATCATAACTTTTGTTGGTTTTGTTTTTTTAGTCGAGGGTCAAGATTCAACTTGGGAAGCCTAGTTACACACAAATTTTAACTTCTTTTTTATGTGTTTGTGTGTGTGCGTGCCCATGCACGCATGCCCATGTATGTGTATGAGCATTCACAGACACATTTTGCAGGAAAATAAGTGTTTGAATTCACGATCAAGCGTATTGAACAGACCTTTTATTTTCTGGAAATATTCTAGTGGTAATACAATTGCTATATTCATAAATATCAATGAGCAATTTTTGTTTTGAAATGAAAAAAGCATTTCTTTTTTTTTTTTTTTTGGAGGGGGAGGCATACCTGGTGACACTTAGGGGTTACTCCTGGCTATGAGCTTAGAAATTGCTCCTGGCTAGGGGGACCATATGGGACGCCAGGGGATTGAACCTTGATTCGTATTAAGTTAGCACATGCAAGGCAAATTTCCCACCGCTTGCGCCACTGCTCAGGCCCCAGTAAAAGCATTTCTTTGCATCAGCGTTTGAGTGAAAGAATTTTCATACTTGGCTATGGTAATGTTGGGACCAAGGTTTGATTTAGGGAAATGGCACTGTAAAAGGACTGAAGCTATCAAGGGATTTGCAAATACAACTTTAAATTAGGATGTGTAAACAAAAAGGTCTTTTCTGTATTTGAGAAACAGGATTTTAGATGACAGGGCAAAAATAAAGTACGGCTGGAGCAGTGGTGCAAGGGGTAGGCCTTGCCCGCACTAGCCTAGGACTGGCATCCCATATGGTCCCCCAAGTCAGGAACATTTTCTGAGCACATAGCCAGGATTGTAACCCCTGAGAGTCACTGGGTGTGGCCCCCAAACAAAAAAGATTAAATAAATAAAAAATAAACCCTTGAGGTCTACTAATAAATATATTTTTTTCTAAAAATGAGAGTCAGAAACTTCAAAGATTTTAAGTGCCAATCTTATAAAAGAGAACAATAAGAACAAAACACTTTTTAAAATGTGTGTGCTGATCACAATGTTCTGTGTATTATTTCTGGAGCAGGCTGTCCATTTCTGCCACAGCACTCCATGTATCTGGCTGGCTGGAGAGTAGGTTCTAACTGCTTTCCTAGAGAAGGTCAAATCATAGGGATAGCAAATCACCATAGAGACCCCTGCAGAGAAAAAAAGAGTCGAGACTGTACCTAGCCAAGAGTCAAGACTGAATACAATCAGGCAGCCCCTTAAATCCAGTTTGCTTCTTTTATCCCCTCCCCAGAGTCATCTTACAGGTTAAATAAGATGCAGTAAATCTTTTTTTAGGTTTTCTGACCCAGCAATGTCTTTTTATATTCCTTTATTTTGCTTTAAAGATGATTTAGCAGAGCCTTATGGTATTATTTAAGTATTTTGGTTGATCACAAATATTTAATTCTATTTATCATGCAGCTGTTGCACTTTTCCCACCCCCTTTTTTCTTTTCCTTTCGGACAAGAAATTGGTTCTACATACCAAGAGTTCATTTTTGCTTTATTTAGTTTGTTTTGTTTTATTTCATTTAGTCTGCTTTTCTCCACAGTACCACGCATAAGTTAAATTATATAGTGTTCACCTTTCTCTAATTGGCTTATTTCACTAACTGTGACATCCTTAAGACATATCCACAATGGCAAAATTACATTTAGTTTGTACCTGAATAGTATTCTATTGTGACTATTCATCACATCTTCTATATTCAGTCAATAGTTCATGTGAAGTTAGATATTGCATGGTTCTTTGTGAATAAAAAATAGGAATCAATAGAAATAAAAGTACATGTTTATATTTGGATTAGTACTTTTATGTTTTTCTGGTAACAATCAATTGTCAAACAAATCAGTTATGTGGATTATTTCTAAATTTTTTTCAAAAATCTGTACTGTTTTCCATAATAGCTGCATCAATTTATATCCCCAGCAATAATATATAAGTATTCTCTTCTTACCTATAATTTATTTTTTATATCTCTGATAAATATGGTTGGTGCATCTCTTATTAGCGTTTCCTCTGCCTCCAAACAAGTTATCTGGCATTTGACTTCCGTCACCTTGGAATATACGTTTTATCATCTCTACCGAACAACAATACTGTCACTTATTAATAATTGGAAGGAACAGAACATTAACAAGCGTAAACAAGCAATGCCCTTTCTGTGCCTCATATCCTCACCTATGAAGTGGATTGTGGGTTGCTCAAGATGACTGCCAAAATTCCTGCCAGCATCAACGCTGCATGTTTCCGGATCTTTTAGCAGACTTCCATGTAATTAAGACTGATTTTTCCACCATGTGATGTCTAAGGTTGGTTTACACTTTGAAATTCCTCACCAGATTCCCTTGCTAAGAGCACATAATAACAACAATAATCACACGTAATATCAAGTTAGTACTCTGAGCCATAAACTGCACAGAGCATATTCATATATGAACTCTAGCCCTTACAGAAAGGCTGAAATTTACATACTATTAATCATTTGATCAATGGTAAAATTAGATATCAGGGAGACTCAGTGACACCTTTAGATCAAACAAGCTACTTAATCTTCCCATCATATGGCTCACACTGTCAATTCTAACAGGTGGCCTCATTCTAAAAGACAGACTGAAACATCCTAGAAGTCAGTGCTTCTGCCTCTGGGGTCCTTGCTTGTAACAGAGTGAAATAATTATGATATAAGTTAATTAAAATCTTCATTATATTCCTTCAGGAATTATAGGAAGAAATGAACACAGGGCATGTTCTACTTTGTTGCTTCTTGGAACTCATCCTTAGATAATAACTTTCAAGTTTTAAACCAAGGGCCACACCAAAAATAGATACTTAAGATTTCAGCCTGTGCATCTTTCTTCCCCTTCTGAAGACATTTGATATGGAAGGCTCTCCTTTATACATTTAATATATTTGCCATAGGCAGGTTAATTCCAGTATCCTGGTCAAAGCATCCATCAAAGAGGAAGTTAGGCCAGACTGACCCCTATTCCTTGAAGCATCAACTTGAGTTATACTATCAAGTTTGGCTTTTCATTTTCAGAAAATAAATCATGTTTACATTGCCATTTCACAAATCTATTGAGAAGACAAAGTCAAATGGAGTTCATTTGACTCCATTGGAGCCCAAACATGCTCCAAATGCCTACTTTAGAATACAGTTTCCACTGAGAGTTATTTTAATGTAACAACTGTTCTTTTAATTTGTGTGTGTGTATATTATATATATATATATAATAAATATATATATATATTTTTTTGAACATGGTGGTTTACAGTAGAGTTGCTCAAAATACAGTTTTTTTTCCAAACCTTAAATTTGCAGACTCTAGCTCGGCTGGGGTGGTGGGCAGGGACCCATCAGTTAACCCATAAATTTGGTAGATGCAAAACATCCCTCGCCCACCTTTCTGCCTCCAGATCCCCATAGCTGCCATCACAAAAGCCCTAAGCCTGCTCCAGATAGAAAGGCCAATATTCCTTCTACCACCTCTTACACAATTAAACAGACCACTTTTTAAAAACACCCTGAAACTCCGGTACTCCAAGCCACCCGATGCAAAGAACAATGAGGAAACTGAGGAAGACATCAGATGCTGAAGATATGGATATAAATCCTAGCAAATTCCAAGTCTTCTAAAACACACAAACCCTCTAGATGAGGATATAAAATAAAAATTTAGTATCTTAGCAATGAAACTCAAGGAATCATTAACCAAAGAAGTTAAGAAATACAGAGACGAACAATTCAACCAACCCAAAGAAGAACTCTTAGCAGTGGCGCTAAAGGTAAGGTGCCTGCCTTGCCAGCGCTAGCCTTGGACGGACAGCGGTTCGATCCCCCGGTGTCCCATATGGTCCCCCAAGCCAGGAGCAACTTCTGAGCGCATAGCCAGGAGTAACCCCTGAGCGTTACCGGGTGTGGCCCAAAAACCAAAAAAAAAAAAAAAAAAAAAAAAGAAGATGAGAGAATCCACACAAATGGAACTGAGAACTAAAAAACATGCTAGCAAGCCATAATAGCAGAATTACACACATAGAGAATCGCATGGATTAATTTGAAGACAAAATAGGAGCCTACAACAACAAATAAGTCAATAAATAAATGAGAGACAAAACATTGAAAGAAAATGTAAGGTACCTAATGAACAAAGACAAAAGAAATAATCTGCGACTAATAGAAATACCAAAAAGGGAGGGAAAAGGGAAGAACAAATAGTGAGGGAAATCATAACAGACAAGTTTCCCACCCTTTGGAAAGAGATGGCTGTATAAATCTAAGAAGTGAAAAGAATACCAAACAAAATAGACCCTAACATAGCAATACCAAGACAGGTAGTAATCCAAATGGCAATGAACAAAGAGAGATGAATTTTTCAATGTAATAAGTTAGAAATATACTCAAGTACAAAGGAAGGAACATAAGAATCAAACCAGATCTTCCATTTGAACAATTCAAGCAAGAAGACAATGGAATGACATATTTTAATGAAAGACACTTCCAACCTAAAGTTCACTAAACTCATTCACATGAATTTACATTCTCAGACAAAAAAAAAAAAACACCTCAATATTTGCTCTAACCAACTGACTCTATATGAACTACTCAAAGATCGATTATACAAAGTTATGTCGCTGTTAGGATAATCACACATCTCATTTCGTGTATTCTTCCCTTGGATGTCATTAAGAAAATTATGAAGGTTATGCATGGTTGCATATGCAGCCAAGTGATCCAGGACTTTGAGGATCTTTGTAGAGTTGGGCAGCAGTGGTTTGTGTGCAGGGCTGCCAGAACTTCTGGAACTACAGAGGCATGGGGGAGGCAGCTCTCTCTGGAGCCAGAGAGTCCCTCAGCTCAAAAACCTGCAAACCTGGAGTTTTGGGTGGTTAAGTGTCTCTGCAGAGACTAGTGGAAAAGCAGTGAATCCAGGCCATTGGTGTGGCAATAGTTTGTGGGTGCACCTGCCAATGTTTCCACAGGGGAAGGTACTTGCCCAAGCCCCATCCTGAGGGACCTCAATGCTATCAGCTGGTCTATCTGTATATTCATGAGTTTTGAAGGATGAGTTTGACACTCTTTTAAGAGCTGGATGAGTCTATAGTGCTGGCGATGGGCAGACATTGCAGCCAAATTTCCACAGCTGTTCTTTTAAAGGATTGCAAATTCACAATCCTGTTACAAATATAATAAGGTTTTCACACACACACACACACACACACACACACATAAACATACACTCCACAACAATCTGAGAAACAGGTAGCCTTTCTTCTTGATTTTACTGATGTATGCTTAAAACTTTTTGTATTATTTATAAAATTGTTAATGATTAACCACTGTTAATTTCCCACCTATGAGAGCAAACATTCTATATTCCTTTCCTTCAGACTGGCTTCAATCGGCATGAAACTCTCATTCTCTCAATATAATTGCAAACCGTATAATTACATCCTTACATTCAGTTGCATAGAAATCTATTTGTATATATGGCACAAGTTTTGTGTGACTTTTTGAGAGGTGTTTTATTTGCTTTTATGCCACACTCGGCAGTGTTCAGGGGACCATATGGGATGTAGTGTGGGTCAAACCCAGATTAGCCATGTGCAGGACAAGCATCTTAGTCATTCTACTATCTCTCAGCTCTACAATTGTTTCCATGTCTTAACTATTTTTCTAAGCATTGAAATAAAAATAGATGTGCATATTTTCAAATGAATGGTTTTGTATTTTAGCAGTTGAAGTCAAGAAGTGGGATCACTGGCTTATATTTATGTGCCTTTTTATTTGTTTATTTATTTTGATTACGGGGATACCCCCAGAGGTGCTTAAAATTACTCCTGGCTTTGCATTCAGGAATCACTCCTATTAGCACTCCTGTAGGAACCAACCTTAGTTGACTGTTGTGGAAGCAACAGGGTGAAACCACCCTGCCCACTGGACCATCTCTGGTCCTTGTTCTTATTTTTTGATAAGCTTCCATATTGCTTTTAATAGAGGTTGAACCAGCCAGTTTCATGTGTGCAGTTTTATTCTCACCACAAATCCCCCAACATTGCTTATTTACAGACTTCTTTTTTTTTTCTTTCTATACTTTTTTATACTTATTTTTATACTTTTTATACCTTTTACATTTTTTATATTTTATTTAAACACCTTGATTCCATACATGATTGTGTTTGGGTTTCAGTCATGTAAAGAACACCCCCCATCACCAGTGCAACATTCCCATCACCAATGTCCCAAATATCCCTCCTCCCCACCCGACCCCCTCCTGTACTCTAGACAGGCTTTCCATTTCCCTCATACATTCTCATTATTAGGACAGTTCAAAATGTAGTTATTTATCTAACTAAACTCATCACTCTTTGATATCTGCTATTATTACTGATATGAGATTATTGTTAATATGGTGCTGATTTTATTTCCCTTATAAGCACTATTTATGTCACTAAATTGTCAATAGATAATGCCTATCGGCTACTTCTATGTCTTCTTTAGGAAGTGGTTTTTATTTACTCTCTACATTTTTGGAAGATTGTGGGACTATATTTTTTTATTCTGCCTTGTGAGTCCTGTAAACATTTTGGATCATAGTCCTTTATGACATTTTCTTCCATAATGTAGGTGTCTTTCTATTTAGCTCATTTCTTTTCCCACACAAAAATTTTTTATTTGTGTAGTCTCATCTTTTTGTTTGTTCTTGTAGTCTTTGCATTTATGTCAGTTTATTATATACGCAATTTCATTAATTTTCATTTACCAGTACGTTACTCAAGTAACAGTTTGCTTTATTAAAATTTTACCTTCTGCAATGTACCATTCACAATAAACTACATAAATCTATGTTCATTTGCGGGGGGGAGTCATCCATATTGTATAAGTAACAAAAGAAAAACTTATTTCACAAGATCCTCCAGGGTCTTACCTTTCAACCTGATGTCTCGCCACTTCAAACCTCAGATTCCATGATTTAACCTTTAATCCTAAAGTGGTCTTTTGTCTGCTCCCTGATCATGGGTTTTAGGCTACCACATTAGAATGTTATTTTTTCCTCCAGAGGTCACTGTGATTTCTGTGGGCATAAAATTTATCAACCAATCTTCAAACACACAAAATAGCTTAGAGTGCTCTTCCTCCTCAACATATCTTTTATGAAAAATCTAATCTTATCTTCAAGAGCATGCTCATTTATCATTCCTCAGGAATGTATTTCTGGTTCTCCCTGTGACAGAATCAAACAAACATTGAGAGTTTCATTAATAATTAGAGCTCACTTTTAAGACAGCACTTGTCACATTACATTGTCGATGTTTCATACATATATTTACCACCGTGGTATATATACTATTAGTATTAGAAGGAAATTCACTTTATTAGTTCACTTTATTAAGTTTGCTTTAGTGTCTGCTAACTCAGAGTAGACATTAAAACATAATAATTAAAGTCGAGCTACCGGAGATAAGCCCAAAATGTTGGTGTCCATGGTGCCTTGAGGGCAAGACTCTGACAAATTTTTCAATCTTTTTTATTAGAGAAACCCAGAGGCCTATGTCAAACCCCTAGGCCAGGAAAGAGAGAATGAGGGAGAGAGAGATGAGTTTGGAGCCAAGATAAGGTCACATGGAAGGCCAGGTAAAAGGAACAGGTATACAATGTAAAGTAAAAGAATACAGCTAAAAGACCTTTGGCTAAAGGTCTGTCCAAAACAGAGAGAAAAGCTCCAGCCAGGGATAGAAATAGTTTAATCCAATTGATCCTTCAACTATCTCTTCTGACTGCCAACAACTCTCCACCCCAAGTCTTCGGCAGTGGATGTGTGGGGGGGGGGGGGCGGTATAGACTCAGCCAGCCAATAACAGTTAAGGTTTTACTTAACTGGGCAGACCCCTTTTATGGCTGGCTCCTACAGGAATGTAGGACTAACTATCTTTTCATATTTAAAAGTCTTTAGGGTATAGTTCCAGGTAGGTCAGAGCCAAAGCTGTAGTTTGATGGTGTCTTTAGATGTGCATAGAGTGCTTAGGGGATGACTAGTTTTTCATAGTTAAGAGTTTCACTGATAATGTCAACAGATCTGCACAGGAGAATCAGGATCTATCACATTTCCCTTTGCAGGTCATGTTCTAAATTTCCATTTTTCATTCCAGGGGATGAGGGGTTTCACTCTGTTGTCAAGGAAAGAGAACGGGAAAATTAAAACTTTAATAAATGTAGGATATCAACAAAAGCTTACTTATCTATAATTAAATTTCTATTTCTAAGTTGCATATGGCCATGAAAACTATCTGAAAAAGAGAAATTAAAACTATTTAGAACAAATATTTACATCAATGGAAAATTATTAAAATCTAATAAAATTAAATTCTAAAATTATAGCTACATTGCAATGCAAACTCTACAGTCAGAGAATAGGAAATTGTGATCTTTTAATTTCGCTAATTTCTCCTGACATATGAGAGTTGTAATGTCATCATTTTTATTCTTTATCATTAATAAAATAACGACTAACTGAAATCTTATTTATTCAAAAAAGTAAAATAAAATTAAAAAGTGACTATTTAAGTTTCTAAATAAGCTTTTATAATTAAATAATTTTTTATTTTGACCAAAGTGGATTACAAATCTTTCACAGTAATATTTTAGGCACATAGTGACATTGAATCAGTGTTGTCCTCACTCCACCAGTTCCCAGCCTGAATCCCATATACTCCTCCTTTGACTCCCAGGCTGCGAGTATAAGTGGTCCCCTCTGTGTCTAACTTGTTGTAGATTGGCTTTCAATTCTGCTGTCATTGGCTTTGGCTTTGGTGTTTAAGTATGATCAATTTTTATTTCTACTCAATGTTCATACACCTGTTTGGTCTTGGTATCCCCCATAATTTCCCCCTCAATTTGTATGGCAGAACAAGATGGTTCAAGTTATGTGGTTCTGTTTGGTGGGAAAAAAGAAAGAGAAACAAAGGCGGGGTATAAAATTCAAACAAGAAAAAAAACGGGAGAAGTCCTCCTAGAGGTCATAAAAATAAATTTAAGAGAAGAAAGGGGAAAAGAAAGAAAAACAGAAAAACCATACCAAAAAATCAAACAAAAGAACCCAAAAAGCACCACAGCAATAAAGACAACCAAACAATAACCATAGTCCTGAAATAAAAAACAAAACAAAGCACACAGAAAGAAAAACAATAACAACAAAAACAATAACAAAAAATTTAATTTGTGCTTTTTTTTTCTTTGCATAGGCACAGAAAATATTGGGGAGATTAGAAAGGGAATTCCCTTCGCCTAAGAGATAAAGAGTTTCTCTGACCTTGAAGCATACTGTCATGGGAATAACTATAGGCTCCGGACATGCTCTTTTCTCTTCCCTAGGTCCTTTTGTGCTGTCTGGAAGCTTTCCGCTAAGTTGTGGATGATAAAATCAGGCCTCTGCAGCTAGATATCTCAGTATTTGCACAGGTCATAGAATGGAGACTAGAGTGAAGCCTTTCTTTACGTTTCTAGAAGTTCTGTTCCAACACTGTAATTTTAATCAATCTTGGGTTTTGTACCTATCCTAATACGAAGCCCAGGGTAGTCTTTTATTATGTTTCCAGAAGTTCTGCTCAGTTGCAGTTGTCTCAACCAGACCTCTGGGATTAGAGATCTTGGTTGTTATATAGGTCGTAGGCCAAAGCCTAGACTAGGGTGCCGGGATAAGTTCTGCCCAGTCCTGGCTGTCACAGTCAGTCTTTTGTAGTTAGCTATGTTGGCTTTTGCATAGATCAAAGAATGACGTGTCTTCTGATTTCATCTTATTGTTAGGTAGTGAGGTAAGACAACCTGCTCTTAGACCTAGTTGTAGACATTTCCTCATCGTCAGGATGTCATATCAAAACCGGCGCATATTGGTGTCAGAGCAGTTTGGTTCCTGGAGCTGTTGTAGAGTATCGTGTCAGTGATGGAGTTGGGCCTTGCTAAATTAAGGTTTCAGGGTTAGATAATGGCTGGAGCAATTTAGGAAAACCATAAGTTTAGCCTCTAGAGTACAAAACAATGTGGTAATGAGGCCTAACTATGTAGGTGACTACCCTGCTGTTGCATCTTACATATTGAAGTTTCTTTCCTAAAGAGAAACCATCAGGTTGAGCTTTATTTGACATAGATTGAATTGAGGAGGAGGAGGAGGAATAGAAAGAAAAAGACAGGGGAGAAGGAAAGAAGTAGGGGGAAGATAGAGAGAGAAAGGCAATGTTAATTTGCCCAAACGTGTTCGATGAGTAGGTCGTGTAATAGAAGTCTGTGGTTCACCGTTGATTGTTTCAGTAGTCTGAATGATCAAATGCTTCAGGTTCTAATAGAGGACATAAACCAGAAAAAAAAGAGTATATTGGAGTATCTTATAAAGACATTTTCATAATGCAAACTGAATATAGTATCTAGTATGTTGTCCCACAAGGTAGTGAGCTTTTACAGATATGGTAACAATACTTGGAAACAGGTCAACTACTTACGTGGAGTCACTCACAATATTATAGGGACCTGACACATGTGATAATTAGTAAATTAAAAGATCGAATTCTACTTGTTGTGTAGAGTTGTAATTAGCGCAAACTTTTGTGGTCAGGATTAGGCCAAAGATTCCACCTTTCCACGAGGGTGATTCATCAAAATAAACACCGGCAGATCTGGCATAGATCTGCACAACTGATTGAAGAAATTATAAAATGTGTTTTCATAAAAGAGCCCCAATGTTTTCCTGGTGGATAGTGGGAAGCAAGTTCCCCTGAGAAGTCAGCCAAAGCTCTTTGCAGAACTTCACTGAGTGGTAATATTGATTCAATTTCAATTTTGGGTATTGGCAGGGCTATGATATAAGGGTCATAGTACAATAAAGTGTGATTTCACAGCCTCCTTTTAATAATTAAATTAGCTATTATTTCTAAGTATTAATGATTGTTCATTGTTGTTTGTTATGAATAAATATTCATTCCAGAGGGGTCCTGATAATCAAACAATGCTGATGATTTTGGTGTTGTAAATAGTAATAGCCATGCCCTCTCTCCAGGGTAAAGCAAGTGAGATAGGACTACTGCAGGAGATCCATCAAAAAGTCTAGTTTCTGGGTCAGAGAGATAGCACAGCGGTGTTTGCCTTGCAAGCGTCCGATCCAGGACCTAAGGTGGTTGGTTCGAATCCTGGCATCCCACATGGTCCCCTGTGCCTGCCAGGAGCTATTTCTGAGTAGATAGCCAGGAGTAACCCCTAAGCATAGCCGGGTGTGGCCCAAAAACCAAAACAAACAAACAAACAAAAAACCAAAAGTCTAGTTTCAAAAAAAAATTCTAATTTTTTTGAGCCTTTGTAGTCAGTTGTTTTGTGCTATTCAAGGCAGTGTCACCTTCTAAGGTAAGGAACAGGTTAATTAGTTCTGATTTTGAGATGCCAAGAGAGGAATAAGCCCAATTAATATCATCAAGTACTTTTTGAAAGTCATTGAATATTTTAAGACCTTTCTGGTATATTGAAATTTTCTGAGGACACACCATCGTGCGTTTGAAAATATAACCCAATATTCATATATTCATATGATGGCAACATCTGGATTTTTTTCTTTTGCTACCTGTAATCTGGTAAGCTGGCAAATTTGTCATAACATCCTCATACTAGTTTTGAATTTCCCTCTCATTTGAACAAGCTAGTAAAGTATCACCCAGATAAGCATTAGAAATCTTGCAAAGGAAGGGCAGAGAACTGAATCCACAAAATATTGAAACATAGTTTAATTCCTACTGGAATCGGAGGCCTACCTCTGCTGCCTGGGGGTTTCTGAGTGAGAGGGACAGATAGATGAAAATTCAACAAAAGATGGCCACGGGAGGCCCTGGTATAAAAAATAAAAATAGATACAAAGCAGGAAGAATGTCATTGATGTTTTATCTCCAGCAGGTGCTTCTCTAGTCACTAACCTCAGCCTCCCTGCAATAGTCCAAGTATTTCCTTTTATACCCTGCAATACAGGGGACTATCCAGGAGCATATGGAGGTTCAACTGTCATTTAATGGGGTTATCTAAGGGGTGTGTACAAACCCAACTGCCATACATCAACAAAGAGGGTCGCAAGTTATAATCAGAAAATGTTTAAAATATATTTATTTTTATATTTATATATTCATATATATTTAAATATATATTTAATATATTTTAAATAAATATATTATATATTTTATTTAAATATATTTTATTTAAATATATTTGTGTTGCCATTAAAACTTAAAGAACTAGTAGCAGCAAAAAATAAAGTTAGGGGCCCGAAGAGATAGCACAGTGGCGTTTGCCTTGCAAGCAGCCGATCCAGGACCAAAGGTGGTTGGTTCGAATCCCGGTGTCCCATATGGTCCCCCGTGCCTGCCAGGAGCTATTTCTGAGCAGACAGCCAGAAGTAACCCCTGAGCACCGCCGGGTGTGACCCAAAAACCAAAAAAAAATAAAAAATAAAAAAAAAATAAAGTTAGGATAAGAATTATAAAAGTATGAAGACTATAGTGGAATCAATTGTAATAAAAATGAGCAATTAATTTTACCATGTTAATTTTTAGGTTGGCAATTATACATTTTATAAAATATACATTTTATAAAATATAAAAAATTATACATTTTAGTAATTAATCATTATTTTATAAATTAACTAATTTGATGTATTAATTAATAGAATTCTTTGTTTTGGGGTTTTTTTGTTTGTTTTTGGGTCCACCCGGTGATGCTCAGGGGTTACTCCTGTCTATCTGTTCAGAAATTGCTCCTGGCTTTGGGGACCATATGGGAGGCCAGAGGATCGAATGGCGGTCCGTCCTAGGCTGGCGAGCACAAGGTATACACCTTACACCCTGAGCCACCGCTCTGGCCTCCCTTTTTTTTTGAGAAATTATTTTAAAGACAACACTGCTAGCAATTTTAATAAAATTTTAAGAGGAGCTTAAGTGTGAAACAAATCATCAGCTATCATATTTAAGAATGATAAATTTTTGAACATGACATCAAGAGGCCAAAATTTCTTTTGTTGAGCTCATCAGAGTAAACATTCATCATAGGGCTGTTGACTAATAATATGTGATCTAAAGTTCCTTTTACATTTGTGTTATTATTTGCACATTAACAACCTTAACCAACTCAACATTATAAATAAATCAAGAATCACTAAAATATTAAATTCTTAATACTTCCTACAAGTGAATTATGATGAAGAAAATTTATTTTATGAAACGAAGAATAGTAAAACAATATAATTGAAATGACCTATAAAAATTGTAAAAGTTCAAATCCTAGGTTCTCTCTTCCCTAAATAATGTTAGAAATTCTAGGTTTTGGACTACTGTATGCTAAACACAGGAGTTCAAAGATTATCAACAAAGAATGTAAAATGAAATGTCAATACATTTTATATTGCTGAAATATTCACATATATAGCTATATTAAGTAGAATATAGTTTTAAATATGAACTTTTTAGACAATTAGTTTCTAAATAATTCATGCAACTCAATAACCAGCAATTCAATAAAAATGCAGATGATATATACAAAATATTTCTCCTAAGTAGACAAGCCATGGCAAAAAAATCAATATCACCAATTAGTAATAAAATGCAAGTAAAACTATGATTACATATCTTGTCACAATTTTTAATGTCTATATATAGAAAACAAGATTAGATATGCAACTATTGAAGTTTTCATGTGCTCCTAATATGTAAATAATCCAGTATAGATTTTATGGGAAACACATTGAAATTCCTCAAGATATCAAGATTAAAGCATTATTTTGAGGGGGTTGTTTGAGCCACACTCAGTGGTTACTCCTAGAACTGAACTCAGAAATTACTCCTGCAGGGTTGGGGGACCATTTGGGATGCTGAAGACCGAACTCAGGTCGGCTGCATACAAGGTAAGTGCCCTACTTGCTGTGGTCTGGGTGTGACCCAAAAACCAAATTTATATATATATGAATATATATACACACCATTAGATAAATAAATAAAAATGATCACATATATGCAATTGAATGCCAGCTTTTAAAACATAAAATGTTGTCTTTTGCAACAGCTGGATAAAATTTTAAAATTAAAATGAAACATTGCTTAGTAAAATAAGAACAATTTCTATGCCGCAACAATTTCCACCTAACAACAACATAGCAATTAACAAGTATATAGAATATATAAATGCTTTACCTAATACTATATAATTGTTTCATATATCCCATCATATGATAGAATTAATTATACATTGCATGATATATGGCTTATATAATTATAAATATGGAATATAGTCACATATGTTATATGTAATATGTTTCTGTACAACAGCAACAACAATTTCTATATTCATTTATATGTGTAATAGAAACAAAGTGTCCTAACTCACAAAACTCAACAGAAACCATTCTCAGACTATATGATAGAGGTTATTAGAGGAATAAGAGAAGAAAGTAGAAAGTGTGTATAGACAGGGCAAATTTAATACTGTGATAATCCTAGAATTTGGGTGATAGGTGTAGCGTTAAACTAATGAATGAGTTACTAAAAGTATCTAGCTTGGTAAGCCAGTCATAAAAAATGGCTTTAAATACTACATATATCACTATATAAAAATATAAATCAATAAAAACTAACTTCAATTATTAAAGTGGCAGTAAAAATCTAAGATGACATATTTGTTGATTTGTAGCTTAGGTCTCTCTTGGATGGCACTCATTGAAAATAAATAGCGAGAGAATAGCATAGAACATTTCAGCAGCATGTAGATACAGATGTATGATTGCTGGATGTACATCAACTCATTCTCAACATAAAACAACTCATGTCAAACTGAGATAGGGAAGTAATGCCTTTTCCAGTTTGGAGAAAAATGTATATGACAATTGAATACCTCTATTTCTCTAAAATAACTCTTGTCATATTTTAAATATCTGAATATCCACATCTTGTATATATTTCAAAAAATTGTTTTCATATTCCTCGATGTTTATTTTTAAGATAGAAAACTTAGTTAAAATGTGGCAGATAAAAAATACAAATAAAAACGGGGCAGATAAGAGTTAAAATCCTCTATCTGCTAACAGATCATTTTTCCCTCCAGGATCTCATTTTCTCTTCATGGAAAAAGGTGAACCAAAAAATAAGGAGTTATACCTGTGCATTTATCTAAGCAAAGTCTAAACTAACAATCCTTCCCTTCTTTCCTCTTTTCCTGCATCTGCGTTTTTTCAGGTAAGGCAAGTGGAGCACACAAAGCTTGAGTACCTTTCAAAAGATCACACAGATTAGGAATGAAAAAAACATCAATTCATTGACATTCATGTACCTAGAAATACAAGAGCTTAAAAAATTAAAATAATTGGGGCTGGAGAGATAGCATGGAGGTAAGGCGCTTGCCTTTCATGCAGAAGGACGGTGGTTCGAATCTCGGCATCCCATATGGTCCCCTGTGCATGCCAGGGGCCATTTCTGGGTGTAGAGTCAGGAGTAACCCCTGAGCGCTGCCGGGTGTGACCCCAAATAACCCCCCAAAAATTAAAATAAGATCTAGATGTCAGTCTACTTTTTAGAAAAATGACCATGCATTAGAAGCTGTGTTTGCTTGTTTGTTTGTTTGGGCCACACCTGGTGGAATTCGGGTTCCCTTCTGGCTCTGCACTCAGGAATCACTCCTGGCTCTGCTCTGGAGACGATATGGGTTTCCGGGAATCCAATTCAGGTAGACCGTGTACCAGGCAAATACCATACCTGCTATGCTCTCTCTTTGGCCCCAAGAAGCTGGTGTGTGTTTCTTTGATTTTGTCTTCCTTCCTCCCGTCCTACTTACCTTTCTTCCTGCTTTACTCCTTTCCTTCCTCCCTTACTACTTTCTTCTCTCTTCCTCCCTTCTTACCTCCCTTCCTCCTTTCCTTCCTTCCTTCCATCCTACTTTCCTCCCTCCCCTTCCTCCCTTCTTACCTCCCTTCATACTTTCCTCCCTTCCTCCCTCTCTTCCTCTCTCCATCCCTCCCTTCCTCCTTTCCTTCCTTCCTCCCTTTCTACTTTCCTTCCTCCCTTCCTTCCTCCCTTTCTATTTACTCCCTTCCTCTCTCCCCTTCCTTCCTGCTTAACTCCCTTCCTACTTACTTCCCTTCCTCCTCCCTCTCCCTCCCTCTTTCATTCTTTCCGCCCTCCCTTCCTTCCTCCCTCCCTACCTACTTTCCTCCCTTCCTTCCTCTTTTCCTTCCTCCCTTCCTATCTTCCTCCCTTCTTCCCTCCCTTCTTCCCTTTCTCCCTCCCTTCTTTCCTCTTTTCCTTCCTCTCTTCCTACCTCCCTTCCTACTTTCCTCCCTCCGTCCTTCCCTCTCTCCCTTCCTTCCTTCCTTTTTTCCTTCCTCCCTTCCAACTTACTTCTCTTCCTACTTTCCTGCCTTCCTCCCTCCCTCCCTCTCTTCCTCCCTTCCTTTCCTCTCTCTTTCCTACCTTCCTCCCTCCCTCCCTCCCATTTTGGGACCACACCAAGTTCAGCTGTGTGGAAGCTTGGTGCCTTGACTGTTGTATTGTCTCTTTGGTCATATGACTGACAACTTTTACCACTGATTTTTGAAAGTCAGTTTTTAACAGTTTAGATTTAAAATCACTTCAGATGCACTTATACTTTACACTTTCAAGTAGTATATACATCTATATTTAATCAACAGATTGAAAATAAAGAGTAATATTACAGTTTTTGGCAATGCTAAAAAAATTAGAATTGCACCAATTTTGTCGTTTTATATGACCATTTGGAGTCTTTATTTTTATTTGTGTAAGGAAAGAGTGTGAAAAAGATGGTATAAATTTTGGAGGTAATTTAGGGGGCAAGTACAGATTAAATACATAAAATATATTTGTCTCATTTAAAGATAAATACTCCTTTTTGTAAAGGAATGTGCTCTCTGAAACAAAGTTTAGGTACCCACTGTGATGTATTTGTTACTTAACTTGAGTTTCTAAGAACACAAGCGTGGTCCACTTCTTCTAAAAATGTCTATTTTCTGAGTCCATCAATTCTCACTTTTTATGTTTCTGAATTTATGGAGCCCAAAGTGCAAAAATTATTCTATATTGTAGAGCAGAGAATACACAAAATTGGTTTATACCTACTCCTCGGTCATCTTTATTTTATTCTGGTCTTTCACTGGATAGACTCCTCTAATTGCATGAAAATATGGAGACAACAACAGAAAGCTAGTGAATATTTGTATTAATGAGTACAGTCCTCCTAGGATTCATTTATCCAGATAAACTCTCGTGGTATATCAAGGTTGTACAATAAACTTTCATACTTTCATGTTTATATCCCTATCTCTCCTTCTGACCAATTAACCTTATTCCTGTTGCCTTTATTATTCTTTGGTCTATTTTATATGCTGAAAGAAAAAAAAACATGAGTCCTCTTTGCGTAGGATTAAATTTATAGGTTGGTGTCCCCTCAGAAAATCCTTCTGATAGCTCTGAGCAAATGAATGTGGAAAATTATCTGTGGGCTCTAAATGCTTGTATGAGGAATATTTGCCTTCACCATGGTAGTCAGATCCAGTCTTGGTAGCCAGTACATATACTGTTCTTTAAATGATGATCATTATAATATTGCTAGAAGATCACAGGCAGTGACAAACAATTAACAAGAGAGATAAAGTATGAAGGGAGGTGACTGAAGAAGCTATTATAGCATGGTCTGAGGATGTGGGTGGGGTAAAAAAATACTTAAAGGTAGTAGTAAGGCATCTTACAATATCATGTAAGACAGTTCTAGGGAAAGAACTGCTATTGTATGTTATAATAGCATATATTATATCTAGACTGATATCTCCTTAAAACTATGAATTAGGCAAGTATGGCTTCAACTGATTTTTCTTCTGAGTATCTTACTTACCACTTTCCCAGACCATGTACTTCATAGAGTTGTCTATACCCAAATAATGCACTTTCCCCACTGCCTACCAAGTAAATCTGATGGATAAAAGAAAAATATCATCTAGAAAATGGAAGGTGATTCTTTCATTCCCTGTTCTTTAATATGTAGTAACAAGATGAATGCTTGCATAAATTTCTATTATGTATTTTAATAACAATGATAACCATATTAATAACCAATGCCATCTCTAATTTCTACTTAGATGATAAGAGACATATCTTCTTGAGAGATTATGCCTAAATTTGCAAAATACAGAAAGGAGACAAAAAAAGGGGGGCCGGAGTCACAGCACAGCTGTGAGGCATTTGCCTTGCATGCAGCTGAGGACTGAGCCAGGTTCGATCCCTTGGCAACTCATATGGTCCCCCAAGCCTTCCAGGAGCAATTTCTGAGTGCAGAGCCAGGAGTAGCCATAAGAATAAGGATAAATACAGAGTGATATCATGTACTTGTGGTATTTAAAATAAGACATGAGAAAATGCAATGTTTGAAATGAGAGTTATCTAGAACACTCTTGGCCTCAGAGTATATAGTGAAAAGGAAAAAAAATTGAGTGGAGGAAGAAGAGAAAGACATATATGAAATAACTTGGGATACAGACTAAGGGAATTTAGGTACATTAATGGTGTTAAGGAAGTAAGAACTATATCCAAACTAATCCAAACTAAATATCCAAACTACAGAATTAACATCACTAAAATCATGAGACCCAAAATTTAATAATAATACTTAAAAATGTTCCTTCTGATGGCTGGCTGGGGATAAGAAAAGAAGTATTTGATGGACTTTGGGAACATTTGTGCAGAGATTATGACTCTAATGATGTTATTGGTGCTGAGAGATTGTATGTATAAAACTCAAATATGAGTAACTTTGTAAATTACAAAGCCTTGAATAAAAAATGTACTATAAAAAGTTTTGGGGAAGCGTATGTAAGCTACTAACTTCACTGTTTCTGTGTCCTAATCTAAAATGAATTTGTCCCATTCAGTAGGTTTTTGTATAAGCCAATGAATTTTCAAGTAAACTGTAAATCACTTATGAGTCAGATCATTTTTACTTTGAGAGTAAGAAATTTTAAATGGTTTACTGGACTGTTGTGGAGACTGGAACAATAGCACAGTGGGTAGGGCATTTGCCTTGCCTATGTCAGAACGGGGTTTGATCCCAGGCATCCTATATGGTTCCCCAAGACTGCCTAAGCACTGAGCCAAGAGTAACCCCTGAGCACTTCTGGATGTGGCCCAAAGACAAAAAACAACTATTGAGTGCAAAGCTCAATAGTGCAATACATATTTTTTTACTGCAGCAGTATGATACTATTACTAAAAAAAAAAGCATTCTGTTAGAAAAATTCATGACATTTTCTTCTAAAATATAATTGTGATAAGGAAAGGTAAATACAAAAAGTAGTGTGGAATATATTTAATATTAAACTCATCTGAATCATCTGAATAAAATACCATCAAAATTCTAATAGACAACTTGAATTGCTTTTCTGATGATTACTTTTATTTTATAGTGAATTTAATGCTTGAATTGGCCTTCCAGTTGATAGTTTTTAATGAGGCGGCTTTCAGATTTTTAATGATCACCACCACCAAAACACCCTTTTTTGTACAAGCAGATAATAATAAAACACAAAGCCATTTTATACCTTTGCAAAATGTGCAGCAACTAAAATTTAATTTGCAGAACCAGAAACATTTTTTTCTCTCATTTTACTAGCAGAAGGGTTCAGGAAATTTCTTATGATAATGTGAATGAGTTTCAAGCGCAATCAAACATTTTCAAATAATGTTTTAAAACAGAAGTTTTTCAATTCAGAGTGCATGCGAATTATAAAGGCTTTTGCTTTCTATGGCTGTTTGTCCTTAAAAAGCAAAGAAGTACTAAAAGAATATTCCAAGATCAAATACAGCAAAAGTATCCAGTATGTCTGACAACAGAGACATAGGGTTGGCCCCAGGAATTGTGGTTTCCAGACTTCACAGTAGCCAGCCCCTAGCTAGTCCATCCTTCTTCCACGGGGAGTATTTCTAAAGTATCTGAGCACCTATATTCATTGCAGCACTATTTACCATAGCAAGACTCTGGAAACAACCAAGATGCCCTTTAACAGACGAATGGCTAAAGAAACTGTGGTACATATACACAATGGAATATTATGCAGCTGTCAGGAGAGATGAAGTCATGAAATTTTCTTATACAAGGATGTACACAGAATCTATTATGCTGAGTGAAATAAGTCAGAAAGAGAGAGAGAGAGAGAAACGCAGAATGGTCTCACTCATCTATGGGTTTTAAGAAAAATGAAAGACATTCTTGCAATAATAATTTTCAGACACAAAAGAGAAAAGAGCTGGAAGTTCCAGCTCACCTCAGGAAGCTCACCACAAAGAGTGATGAGTTTAGTTAGAGAAATAACTACAGTTTGAACTGTCCTAATAATGAGAATGTATGAGGGAAATGGAAAGCCTGTCTAGAGTACAGGCGGGGATTGGGTGGGGAGGAGGGAGATTTGGGACATTGGTGATGGGAATGTTGCACTGGTGATGGGTGGTGTTCTTTACATGATTGAAACCCAAACACAATCATGTATGCAATCAAGGTGTTTAAATAAAAATAAATAAATAAATAAATAAATAACAAAAATAAAGTATCTGAGCAGAAAATTTTCACTTGTCTTTACAAATTTCCATGGGGGTTACAGTATGCTCTTGAACTACCTGAGCATAAAAATGTCCTTCAGCTCTACAAACTCTGGTCCAAAAAGGGCAGCAAAGGGCACTGTCACTAAGGTTCTATAAAACATCTTTTATATTTATCAAAAATAAAGAAACAACAACAAAATCTTAAGGTGCTGCTGCTTCTGGTCAGAGCTTGCAGCAGCACACATTGGCTTCAATCTTCAGCTCCCACTTTTTATCTAAAAGCTCCCAGGTTTAAGAAGACAGTGGTCATGAGATTCTGACATGCACAAAAACTAATATGAGAAAAGGTGCTTAGCCAAGCTCACTTCATTATGATAAGAAACCTTCCCCTCCTGCCCCCCACACACAATAAAACATATTTCAGGTATGCTGGCAGTCTGAAAGAAATTCTAGAATTTTTATTTATTTTTATTGCTCAATTGATTAAATTAGTTTTATCATAAACCTGTGCACTTTCCTAAATATAAAATGTTATTTAGATTATTATAAAAAGAAAAATAATGTAATAAAAGTAGACAAGTTTTAGGTAATATAAGCAAAGATTTGGATGATATTTATATTTAATCCAAAGATATATTTGATATATATTCAGGACTTAGTGGATATTTGTTAAATCTAATAAATCCCTGGTTAACACACAACCATTATTGATTGTTTGGGGAGACATTTTTTTCTTTAGGTCCGATTTTTTTAAATTAAATAATTTTTATTTTGGCCAAAGTGAATTACAAAATTTCACAGTAATATTTTAGATACATTGTGACATTGAATCAGGGGCATTTCCACCACTAGTGTTATCCTCCCTTCGCTCCTGTTTCCAGAAAGCATCCCATATCCCCTTCCTTTGATCCCCGGGCTGCTAGTATAACTGGTCCACTCTGTGTTTAGCTTGTTGTAGATTGGGTTTCAATTCTGTTGTCATTGGCTTTGGATTTGGTATTTAAGTATGATCATTTTTTATTTCTACTCAATGTTCATAAACCTATTGGTCTTGGTACCCTCCATTATTTACCCCTCATTTTGAGAGGCAGAAAAAAATGGTTCAAGTTATGTGGTTCTGTTTGGAGGAAAGAAAAAAAAAATAAAAGAAAAAAGGGGGGCAAAAATCAAAAAAAGCAAAAAATGGGAGGAGTCCTTCTAGAGGCTATAAATGTCAATTTAGGAGAAGAAAAAATAAAAAAGGAAGAAAATCAAAAACAATACAAAAAAAAAATCAAACAAAAGAACCCGAAAGCACCACAGCAATAAAGACAACAACCAAGCAATAACCCTGGTTCCAAAATAAAAACAAAACAAAGAGCAAAAGAAAAAACAATAAACAATAACAAAAAATAATTTGTGTTTCTTTTTTTTTTTTTTTTTTTGCATAGACACAGTAAATATTGTGGAAATTAGACAGGGAATTCCCTTGGCCTAAGAGATACAGAGCTTCTCTGCCCTGGAAGCATACTGTCATGGAAATAACTATTGGCTTCGTACATGTTCTTTTACTCTCCCCTAGGTCCTTTTGTGATGTCTGGAAACTTTCTGCTCAGTCGTGGATGTTAAAATCAGGACTCTTGTAACTAGAGATCTTGGTATTTGCACAGGTTATAGGATGGAGACTAGAATAAAGTCTTTCTTTAAGTTTCTAGAAGTTCTGTTCTATCACTGCAGTTTTAATCAGTATTTTGTAGTTCGTAGTCTTGGTTTTTGCACCAAACCTAGTACGAAACCTATGATAGAGTCTTTCATTATGTTTCCAGAAGTTCTGCTCAGTTGCAGTTGTCTCAGACAGGCATCTAGGATTAGGTATCTTGGTTGTTTGTACAGATTGTAGGCCAAAGTTAGACTTGGGTCTTTTTTATTGGTCCCAGGATAAGTTCTGCCCAGTCATGGCTGTCAAGGTCAGTCTTCTGTTGTTAGAGATCTTGGATTTTGCACAGATCAAAGGATGATGTGTCTTCTGATTTCATCTTATTGTTAGGTGTTGAGGTAGACTACCTGCTTTTAGACCAAGTTGTTGCCATTTCCTAATTTTCAGGATGTCATATCAAAACTGGTGCATTTGTCAGAGCAAAATTCAGAATGTCCTAGAGGAAGTTTGGTTCCTGGAACTATTGCAGAGAACCATGTCAGATCTATGTCTGAGATCTAGTGTTTGATGTTGGACAGTTGCTGTCTAATTCCATGGAGTCTAAGTTAGGACCACATGACATATGTTCAAGGTGGGAGGTGCCATGTATTGTAAAAAAATCTATGAATTCTTATCCCTAGTAGATAAGCGTTTGTTTCTATATGTAAAATTTCCCCCTTTTTAGTATGCCTTTGCAAAAATAAATGGTGCTATATTATATTGCTGGTGCATTTGGGGGTGAGAGTATGAGAGTATCAGGATCCATAATGCTGTGCCCTGGTTGTAACCTGAGCTTTTATCCCAGGCAAGACTTTTTCTTGTAAGTTTTTGTACCAAGCAGAACCAAAACAGGTAAAGTTAAGGAAAGGAAGAAAACCAAACAAAACACTTATATATATATATATATATATATATATATATATATATATATATATATATATATATATAAAGGAAAAAAATAAAAATGAGTTTAAAAGCATAATTAAGGGAACAAAGTGATGCAAGAGACTACCTCACATTTGTGGATAAACAGGTTAAGAGGTAGTATTATAGAGGTCTCAAACATATAAAGGAAATACAGGCTTCCCCGTTGTCTTTTCAGATATTCTTGTGGGGGGTGGAATCCAGGGCACATTTTTATCACACACCCTGGTCTTGTTGAGTATGAGAAATGATTTGCAGCTGAAAAGGCTTGGGTAGAGTTTTTGTACTGGGGTCTCCTTGTTTAGTACTTGAGACGCTGGTATCAAGCAACAGTCAACATTGGGAGGGGGTGAGAAGGGCCGCAGAGCATGAATCAGCAGAAGAGTTGGTTGTGATTTCTTTCTGGGGGACAAGATGTGGGGATGAATGGGTGTCCCTTTTCTTGGGAGCTGGGTGATGGCTTATTGGGGCAGGAGGTCGATCTTGATACCTTATGGTATCAAGAACTGAGGGTAAAGAGCATTAATAAGGCTTGGTATTGGATTGGGATTGGGGGTGGAGGGATAGTAGGATTTCTGAAGGGGGTAGAAAGGATAGTTTATAGGAGGGGCTATATACACTATAGGCATGTTTTGTTTACAATTTAGGTTTGGCACTCATAGAGGAGTCCACTATCTACTCATGCCCACATAAAGACATACATTAGTGATTTATTTTTAAAGTGTTGTTAGAGATCTGACACTAATAGGATGGATCTGAGTTCTTAAACACTGGTTTAATTAAGATAAATAATTAGCTTAGGTATATGTTAAGAAAGACAGGAAGGGAGAGCAAAAGATAAGAGAGAGGAGAACAGAAAAATAGGTAAATGTAGTAAAAATAAATTTAAAAAAAATTGTGGGTCAGTGGTAGTAATTCTTCTTGAAATGTTTGATAGAATTCATCTGTTCTTGGAGAGTATCTTAATTAAGGATTCAGTTTCCTCAGATGTGATTGGCATGTTTAGGCTTTCTACATCCTCCTTATCCAGTCTTGGAAGATGATATTTTTCCAAAAATCTGTTGGTTTCTTCTGGATTTTCTAACCTGAGTATAGTTATTCATAATAATTCCTCATGCTGTGTTAGATTTCTTGTGGTTCTGTTGTAGTCTCTCCCCTTTCATTTGTGATCCTATCCCCCCCCACCTGTGATCCTATTTATTTGGTTGTTTTCCCTCCTTTTTTTGGTGTCTTGCCAGCAGTTTGTTTATCTTGTTTATTCTTTTCAAAAACCAACTTCTGATCTCATTGATTTTTGTATTGTTTTCTTAGTTTCTACGTTGTTTATTTCTGCTCTGGTTTTTTATTATTTCTTATCTTCTGGTTGTGTATGGGTTACTTTGCTGCTGTTTTTCCAGATCCTTAAGGTGTCCCTTTAAACTGCTGATTTTGTCATTTTCCTCTTTCCTGACATAGGCCTGTATTGATAAGAGTTTTCCCCTAATTACTGCTTTTGCTGTGCTCCACAGATTTTGACAATTTGTCTCTTAATTATAATTTCTCTCAAGGAATCTTTTTATTTTATTATTTTATTTGTCTCAAGAAATCTTTTTATTTCTTCCTTGATTTCCTTTTTGATCCAGCTGTTACTGAGCTCCAGGTGTTGGATTTTATCCATAGCTTCTTTTTACAGTCAATCTTGATCTTTGGTGCATAGCTATCTGATAGAGTGCTTCAAATGACCCTTATATCTGTAACTTTATGCAAGTTAGATTTATATCCCAAGGCATGATCTATTCTGGAGAAGGTTCTGTGTGCATTTAAGAAGACTGTGTATTCTGCTTTTTGGGGGTGGAGGGTCCTATATAAGTCCATTAGACCTAGTTCTTCTAATTTCTCATTTAGGGCTCTTATTTCTTTGCTAGTTTTTTGTCTGGTGCATCTGTCCATTGGTGAATGTTGAGTATTGAGATCTCCTACTACTACCACATTACCTTCCATATGTTTATCCAGGTTTGCAAGAAAATTAAAACAAATGTCTTTATATTTTGTTTACAAAATCACCTCCCTGGACTTTCAACATAGTGCTCACCTACAATATTTAAAATCATACCTTTGAAACAGTTGTTCTTTGATTCTTTCTATGAACATTTCCAAGGCACTTATTATTGTCAATTACCTATATTCAAGAAAAATACATGATGGTAAATAAAATGAATTGTAATTTAGTTTTATACACAAAGGAGGGAAAATCGTATAAGAATGTGAGAAAGAAAATTTTACATAATAGCAAAAAATGACTTCCAATAGTAAGAGTGGAGAAAGCTGAGGTGAGCAGGCACTTCAGAGAATGTGGCCCTCAGAAAATATTTTATGGTTGATTATATGGGAAAATAAAGTCTATCAATGAAAAATTTAGGGACCCAGAGACAATCTACAGAAAGAGCAAGCACAAAAAGATATCCTATGATCCAGTTACAAAGTTGTTCATGATTGAATTTCACTCATAGAATGCCCCACACCCATCATCATCATCATCATCATCATCATCATCATCTTCTTCTTCTTTCTTCTTCTTCTTGCTTCTTCTTTCTTCTTCGTCCTCTTCCTCCTCCTTCCTCTTCTTCTCCTTCTCCTTCTCCTCCTTCTTCCTCCTCCTTTTATTTTTTTCTTCTTCTTTTCTTCTTCCCCTTCCTCCTCCTCCTTCAACCTCCTACTTCTTTTCTTCTTCCTCCACCCCATCCTCCTCCTGTTTTCTTCTTTCTCTTCTTCTTCCTTTTCTTCCCCTCCTTCTGTTTTCCTCCTCTTCCTCCTGTTCTTCCTCCTCTTCTTTCTTCCACTTTCTTCTTCTTATCTCCTCCTCTTGCTTCTCCTCCTCCTGTTCATTCCCCCATCATCATCTTTTTTCCTCCTTCTTTTCCTCCTTCTCTTCTTTCTTTTCCTCCTTCTCTTCTTCCTTCTCCTCATTCTCTACCTCCTTCTTTTCCTCCTCCTCTCTTCTTCTCTTTCTTCTTTATTCTTTGTATTCTCCTTCTCCTCTTCTTTTCCCTCTCCTTTTTTCCTTTTAGACATTGTGGTTTGCAATATCATTACTGAAGGGAAATCATGCCTATCAATTTACTCCCTCAGCACCCAGTTCTTGTGCATAGTGAGTGTTTTTAACTGTCATTCTCATAGTCATAGTGGTCCCTTCTCTACCCTAACTGCCAACCTATTTTGATCCCCAACATCCCATTTGATCTTTTGTGTTCACTATGATTGATTTCAGATTGCAGAGCCAGGAGTGCCCACTAAGCAACTTTGGGCTTGGTCCAAAGACAAAGCAATAAAAGGAGAAGGTAGTCAGTGAATGCTCTTTGAGTAACTAATTTGTCATTTGTTGTCTCCTGACTGCTAAAAACCCAAAATTTATCCTTCTCTGTGAAGTTCAAAAGTGTGTTGCTAGTCAAAATGGGCTCTGTGAATGCATGGTAACAATCACCTCCAAACCTCAATGGTGCTATAAATTATTTCAATGGTGCTAAGAATTATTTCTCTCATATACTATATTTAACCAAGTCAACAAAGGTATCATCAGTTCATTTTAGTTTCAGTTTTCAAGAATCAAGAGCCTCTTTATTGTAGTTGATTCCTTATTAATTGACACAGGGAAAAAGGACATGAAGAATCGATTACACACGGGCATATTAAACTTCTTGGAAGTGATGTTTTATTCATATTATATGAGTCTTAGTAAGTCACATTGCAATCCTATAGATTAGTAAATCCCATGACTTAGCCCACCCTCTCCCATTTTCAGACATTTGTATTTCTGCAGTTTTTTTTAGTAGTAAGACACACATGTATTGTCTATGTTAAATGGGAAAGATTTATATGTAAGAATCAGAATCGAACTTAAATAATCTCTTCAAAAAATATACTCATGGTAACTATTTTGAGAGTTTCAATAGTTCTAACAAAAGCCTGGAGGTCACCTGCTATGAAGTATTTTTAGTTCCAGTAATTTCTATCTTTACTCTGACCTTTTCAAATTTCTCCATGAAATTCACATTTTTCATCTTTAATACAGAGTTTTAATTCTCTAATTTTCAAACTTATGCTCAAGTATAAAAGGTACTCAGAATAATTACAGGTCCCATTTTCAGTACTTTTCTTTCTTAGAAAACACTATTAGTTATAAATAGCAATAGTTTTTCTCTGGATATTTACCTTTAACTATTTCCTAAGGTTGTTCTCCTCCAGATTCTAGATAGAGCTCATTTGGTCTTTTAGTCACTGAGCAAATTAATAAGTTAATGAAAAAATGTTTGGACACTAATGAATGAAACTCCAGTGGTTGTGTAGTGTTCTAGTTTTAAGCTGTGGCTTGCCAGTTATTTCCTCTTGAGTGTCTGAAATGATTTGGATAGAAGATCTCAAAGGTCAGTTTTCTGACCTCATAAAATTCTGAGTTCTAATTTGACAAGAATTTTTATGAAAACAGCTCTTTTTAAATGCAAATTAAGACTTACTTAGGAAAAGGTCTCTGTGTCTTTATCTCTCTGTTTCTCACATACACAGTCACACACATACATCACACATCCACACTCACTCATAAAAATGCACTCTATATTCAACAACTATTTATGGAATGTCATAAGGCTTAAAATCTTTCCAATTTCAGTACGAATTACTGGGCATTCAGGAAAAAAAGTGATCAATCTGATGTGTTCTGCTGTTTGACAGTTCTATTTCCTGCTAAAACACAAATTAGTTATGGCACACATCTTTATGACCATCCCCTGAACCTTTAGTCTAGCACCCTACAAGATCATGCAGCTCAGGTTCTGCTCATTATTGCAGGTTGGTCCCTTTATGGCTTTGATCACAGTCCTCCCTTCCAGCATTTTCTTGAGGAAATTTGGCCTGGTCAACTTTTAATTCATCTTGTGCTTTCTCTAGTCCTCATCCTGTGCTCATCTCTGGTTTTTTGAGGTGATGTCACTTCTTACAAATCACTTCCTGCCATTGGTAACTAACTTTTCTCTAGATTTTACTGAATGCCCAAATAGACATCCATATTCTCCTTACTTACTCCAAAATATAATTCAGAATGTAAAGATTAACAAAAGCCTAATGAAAAACAGTTATAATGAAGAAATAAAAGTGCTTGAAACTAAGGCTTACTCCCAACTTAATAAAGAGCAGAAACTCAGAATTTGTTGAATGGATAAATAAATAAGTCCTGGGTGAGTACTGCATCTATTGCCTCTTGTTTATCTATTTTATAGCAGTGTTCCCTTTCTTCATAATAGTTTATTTCATTTTTCTTAGATGAATGAACTTATATGTTCAGACACACAAAAATAATCATGAAAATGTTTAACATAAATGTTTCACATATATACCTAACCTTGCTAGCTTTTTTGTCCACTCCGGTATATATAGGAATTTTTTTTCTTTGCAAAGCAAAAAGTCATTTAAAAGTATTAATCATAATTATATATATGAATGAAAAAGAGAGAAAGTGAGACACTTTCTGAAAGGAGAGGAAGGGAAGAGGAGGTAAAGGGTGATGAGATCAGAGGGAAAGAAAAGGGAGAGGCGTAGACAGAGCACAGAAGGAGAGAGAAGAGGAATATATAGGAAATGAGAGAATAGGGAGAGAAGGAGAGGAAGGGGAGAGGAAGAAAGGGAAAGTAGAGAAAGAGGAAGGGGAAAAGAAAGAAAATAAAAAGGGAAGGGAAGAAAGGAAGGAAAGAAAAGATAGGAAGGGAAAGAAAGAAGAAAACATGGAAAACACATGTAACTACATCTTGTCAAGGAATCCTAAGCCTCATCAGGAATCGAAGACAAAGTATCTAGCATTATTTGTGATAACCTCCTTCAGAGTCCTATAGGCACAAAGTCTAGGTCATTTACTGAAAATCCCTGGTGTTTACAAGGAATATACTGGAGACTAATTAATCAATCTACACAGTTGTTAAAGAGTAACCATAGCTTTCATGACGACAAAGGGATGGGCCCGGAGAGATAGCACAGCGGCGTATGCCTTGCAAGCAGCCGATCCAGGACCAAAGGTGGTCGGTTCGAATCCCGGTGTCCCATATGGTCCCCCGTGCCTGCCAGGAGCTATTTCTGAGCAGACCGCCAGGAGTAACCCCTGAGCAACGCTGGGTGTGCCCCCCCAAAAAAAAAGACAAAGGGACAAAGATGTCTCCTTTGGTGGTTAACCAGGTTACTTTTGTGCCCTTCCCTGATTTTTCTTCATGACTTCAGTTCTTTGAGTTCCAACTCATATTCTGTCATATTGCTGGGTATCTTTTCTCCATGATTTGTGTTAAAGACATAAACTTTAAAGTTATTGCTAATACCTTGTACCATTCTTGAATCATCTACAAATTGATGAGTGAGTTTAATGAGACCTTTGTTTCCTCATATGTATATATTATGTAGACAATGTTTACCTTGCATATTGTTCACTCCAATATAATCTGTGGATGGGTCAACTCACACTGAATAAGTACTGATCGATTTCCTTCCTTCTCTTACTCTTGCCTTTCTTAGTCTTCTATTCTTTTTCCCATTCTTATAAATTGTGTTCTTTTCATTTAGTATCTTCCCACTCCTTTTCTCTCTCTCTCTCTCTCTCTCTCTCTCTCTCTCTCTCACTTCTATTTCCCCACTCTTTATTCTTTCCTCCTCTCTTTATTTACTCTTTATTTTCTATCTTCCTTCACTCCTCTGCTGTGCAAGGCTCTCTTTTTCTCACACTCTTTCTATCACCTGAAGTTATCACTGGCACAGCAAATATGAGACTTCTCCAGATGTCTGGCAAAGCTGATAGATTTGTAAAAGACGAAAACATAAGAATAGCACTTGAAGAACAAAATAGATGAAGTTGTTTCTGCTTGTTATTGCAATATGACGATCTTTCTCCTACCATCTTAGCTGGTAAGGCATACACAATGAAACAGTAGACTTAGAAAGCCAGGAAAGAGAAAAGAAGCAATCTTTCCTGCCCCATGTTTTCTATTTCATTCCCTGTATTAACTGTAAGTTCAGAGAAACAGAAAGAATAACTGTGATACTTGACACATGTTAAATGCTTGGGAACATTAAATCAAATCTAAGTGTACCTGTGATCTGGCTGATTTATGAGAAAATAAAGAGTATTGAGGATTTCCTGCTTATTTTTTTGAACTTGTTGGAATTTTTTAAACCTTCTTCTGTTATTACTTGAGTATCTATGTTGCTCTCTGTCTGAATCATAGTGCCAAATAGTTTTCTTTTATCATAGTGGTGATGTCCTAGAGGCAAATATTCATGTCAGTTATATTTCTTGCTTTGCCAGCTTCTCTTTTGATTTTAGGGAATTATGTCATCTAATTATGGCTAATAAAGTCCAAGTAAATCTGCTAATCAGTGATGGTTTGGGAGAAAATTCTTATTCTTCTTAAAAAAAATAAAGAGGATAGATAAGATAGTTTGGCAACTGTTACTGTTTCTTTCCAGGCTTCAGTGGAAGTCCTGAAATAAAAACATGACAGAGCGCAAAAAGGAGAAAAAAACAAAAACAAAAACGAAAAGAAGAGAGAAGAAAAAAATTGAAGACAACAACTTCAATAGCCACATCATAATAAAGGAGTCAAAAAAAGATAAGTAGATAAATAAATAAACAAACAAACAAAAAAGATTATTGTGTGTGTTTCCTGCATATGCACAATAAATGTTGGGGACATTAGAAAGGGAATTTCTTTGGCCTAAGAGATACAGAGTTTCTCCATCCTTGAAGTATATTGTCATGTGATTAACTATAGACTCCTTTCAGGTTCATTTACTTTCCCCTTGGTGTTTTTGTGGTGTATGGAAGACTTCTGCTCTGTCCTGGGTGAATAAAATCAGACCTATGTATCTAGAGATCTTAGTATCTGCTCAGGTCAAGAAATGGAATTCATGATGCAGTCTTTCTTTGTTGTTCTAGAAGTTCTATTCCTTCAGTGTCGTTTTAATCCGTCTTCTGTAGTTGGTGGTGTTTGTCATTGCACTGATCCTAGGCTGGAGCCTGGGATAGAGTCTTTCGTTATGTTTCCAGAAGACCCGCTCAGTTGCAATTGTCTCAGTCAGACCTCTGGGATTAGAGATCTTGGCTGTTGTACAGATGTAGTCCAAAACCTAGACTAGGGCTTTTTTATTGGCCCCAGGACACGTACTGTCCAGTCATGGTTGTAACAGCCATTCATCTGTAGATAGCGATCTTAGCTTTTGCACAACAGATTAAAGGGTGACGAGTCTTCTGATTTTGTCTTATCGTTAGCTGGTGAGGTAACTTCTACTATACATCAAACACTGGGGAAAGCACTAGTGAATTAGAGATAATAGTCCTTCCATTCAGAGAGTTTAAATTCTAGTCAGAGAAGATGGGAAGCAAAAGAACTAAAAACCAAATGGAGTAGTTTTTATAACTGCAGATGGTAAGATATTAAATAGATATTATTGATGTCACAGTCTGGAAGAATGTAACAGAAAGAGTATGGCGAAGACTCACTCCACTGAAGAGGTGATCATTGAATGAAATCAGAAAGGGGAGAGCAAGTGATAACCAGAAAAATACTCTAGACAGAGAAAAAAAAAAAAAAACTAAGCTCAGATTTAAAAAAACAACAGCCTGTTCTCTACATTTCCTTCTTAGCTAGTAATTTTGCCTTATTATTTTTCAAAGGCTTATGAAATTCTTTTGATTTGCATATCCGCAGTGTACACATCCATTTGTCTATCAATAAATGAGTGGATGAATGAAAAGAAGTGTGAGATATTTCTAAGTAAAACTTGAAAGTATTGGATGATTTATGCCCCAAAAGTCATATTAACTCATTAACTTGATTTTTTTACCTAAAATCATTCATAACTCAATAAAAATATTTTTTGATAATTGCCTTTTGCCAAATATAAATTTAAAAAATCAAACATAAAACCCAGCAAGAAACAACAAAATATTCTGAACTCAATGAACACTATGGAGTTACCAGAGGGAAAGGAAACTGTGGAGGAGAAATGGATAGACAGGTTATTGTTTTCTTTTATTCTGTTTATGTATTATTTTAAGAAACACATTATTTTACTCTTATATTCTGAAATTATGTATTGCTGCTTAACAGATAATTTCAAAGCTTGTAGAGTCTAAAAATAAAAAAATGTATTATTTTGTAATATGGCTGGATCACAATGTTAAGAAAAAATGCCCTCAAAATCTGTCCTTAAAAATATTGTATTAGGGGGCAGGCGAGGTGGCGCTCGAGGTAAAGTGTCTGCCTTGCAAGCGCTAGCCAAGGAAGGACTGCAGTTCGATCTCCCAGCATCCCATATGGTCCCCTTAAGCCAGGGGCAATTTCTGAGCACTTAGCCAGGAGTAACCCCTGAGCATCAAATGGGTGTGGCCCCAAAAACCAAAAAAATTGTATTAGATATTACTGTTTTATAATAGTGCATGTTTCATTTCTACAACATCAAATTTCAACATCTGTATACAATACATCATAATTACCATGAAAAGTCATTTCAATTTATCATTACAAAATTGATCCACTTCTCCCATTTCACATTCTCTCAAAATTCTTTCTCCTTAATGATTAACTATTCTCTGTACTCTGTATTTTCCCGTGTTTTGTCAGTATTTTTGCTTTGCTTCCTGACACCCTCCTTGTAAGTGAAATTATATGGCACTTATATTTCCCAATGTAAGTTATTCCATTGAGCATATTATTTGCACAATTCATTCATGTCACAAATGTCAAAGTTTTATCTTTTCAGCTGCATTTCATTAAGTCATATGTGCCCTATCTTTGTCAATTGATTTTCAGGTTAATGCCATAATTTGAATAGTGCTTTGGTAAAAAAAAAAATAACTGCAAATGTTAATGAATTAATCTCATAGAGCAATTCTAAAAGAACTTTGAAGCTTATGAGACAAAAAGCTAAGATAGAAGGCTTATCTTATTATAAGGAATAATTTTGGAGCCCAGAAATCACAGATAGGCATCAGGAAAGAGTTGGATTGGGCAACAATGTACAAGTGTTGTTTGCTAAACCAAGAGCTAATCAACACTACATAGATATTTCTTCAGCCAATGCAAGATCCAGCCCTCATATGCTTCTTTGTATTATATCCTTTGATCACTGGTAATCTGTCCTCAAATCTTGTCTTAATAAAAAATTTCAGATATAGTTCTGGCCAATTAAATAAATATGGTATCTTCTAGAGAATTTTAGAAAGATAGTTTTCTACTATCTATTTAAAAAATAAACTCTGAGCAGTGGTGCCAGCTTTTACCCTTCTACATGGTGGAAGAAACAGATGATGTTATGATTCTTGTGTGACCATGAAGAAATGATCAAAAAAATCACCAGCGCAAAGCCTCTTACATAGTTTATTTTCTCTATCAAGCCATCAAATCTCTACAACCACTATTCTTAGTGAAAAAAAACCACTCTTGTTATTTGCAGACAACTGAATTCGTAATTTACAGAGGCCTCTAAGGCATTGAAACGTCAGAAAAAGCTCCTTGAAGAAAGATGATATAGATGCTAAGAGCAGAGAGATAGGTCGGAGGAGTGCAAAGGAAACAGCAAATTAATAGTTGCAAGGGGAAGAGAGAGCAAGACACATTCGGGAAATTGGATAAAATTGAATGATGCTGAATGGCTGAAGACAAGATGGTCAGCAGTGACAGAAGGCAATGCAGCGTCAGGATGAAACAATTTTACTTTTGTTGTTAAAAAGTCAAACTAGAATTTTGTTTTTGTTTTTGTTTTTTGGGCCACACCCGGCGGTGCTCAGGGGTTCTCCTGGCTGTCTGCTCAGAAATAGCTCCTGGCAGGCACGGGGGACCATATGGGACACCGGGATTCGAACCAACCACCTTTTGTCCTGGATTGGCTGCTTGCAAGGCAAATGCCGCTGTGCTATCTCTCCGGGCCCAAACTAGAATTTTTGCAAATGTTAAGCAACTAAATAATTTAGCTTGAGAAAGTGTAGGGAGTTATGTGGAAGAAAAATACATTTTAGTAATACAGAATGGGAGAGGGGTGGTCTGATGACATTTTACCTAGCCATGAACATATGGTTGAAAATATGTACTGCAAATAACTGGAATGTGTGTATTACTTTTTCCCAAAATAAAAGAGGATGGCACAATCATAGTTTTAATTTGAAGTGATGATAGCAGCTGGAAACAGACTACAACTAGGAAGACAAGTCTGTCTAGTGAAAGTCTCAAGGTGGGTGAGAATAGTAGCCAGAAATAAGTAAGAGAAGAGAAAGTAAGAGAAGCCATGATCTATTTCATCACTCATGAATAATATATTTACTTTATCTATTCATGCATCTTATTTACTGAGTGAATGAGATCGGTATAATGAATATTTAGATCCTGAACATTTGCTAAGATAATACATTACATTAGGTGTTTTGGTTTTTGTGCCACACCCTTTGATGCTCAGGGATTACTCCTGGTTATAAGCTCAGAAATCACTCCTGGCTTGGGGGGACCATATGGGAAGTGATGGAACCGCGGTCCATCCTAGGCTAGGGCTTGCAAGGCAGACACCTTACCTCTAGCATCACCACTCTGGCCCCTACATTAGGTGATTTATATGAAATAGCTTTATTTATATATTACATGAAATACTTCTCACAACACTTTGTTCACATTTCTTTGTCTCATATATTTTGAAAGATTTTGAAAATGTAATATGGGCACTTTTGGGATAAATAGGGTGTTTGCCTTGCAAGTAGATGACAAGTTTGATTCCCAGTACCTGGTATGGTTCTAGGAGCCACATAAGAGTATCTCTGAGCATCACTAGGTGTGGAACCCAAACAAAGAAACAACAAATAGGAAAAAAAATTAAGTGTTCTATAGTGGACCAAATAGTACAATCAATAAGGCAACTGTCCTGCATACCATGTTGAATCTTTGACAACTCATATGATCCTCCAAGCACTATCAGGCATAATTCCTGAGTGCAGGGTCAAGAGAAACATCCGAGCATCACTGCATATTGCCCCTAAGAGTGTTATATAATATAAATAAGGTCATAGAGCATGCCCTTGAAATGTTAGAACTCAAGAATCACCTTTCTGATTAAAGAAGCAAGAACAAAAATTAACTTCTCTAAATCATGGTTTTAGGTAAACAATGTTTAATGATTCCAGTGAGAATCTCTTGACAACATGAAAGATTTCTACTGCATCCACAATGATAAATATACTTCATATTATATGTTTACATTATACGTGTGTTTCATGCTATTACATCAACTGAACTAGAGGCTACATATGAGTTTGGATATTGAAAGAAGTCATGTAAAACATTTTTGTAGCAAAGTTTAGATAAAATTGTCTCATCAATTTAATAAAAAAATAATTACAAATTTTTCTTCCAAGAGGAAGAATATAAATGCTAAATAATTCCTGTAAATAGTAATTAAAACAGTTTGGTGCTGAAATAAAGATAGACCCTCAGATCAATGGAATAAAGTCTAAAATCTAGAGACAGAGACTCAGCTATGTTATGAATTAATCTTCAATAAAGGAGCAAAACTATGAAGTGCATCAATGAAAGTCTCTACAAGTAGTGAAAACGGTCAGCAACACGCAAAAAACAAACAAGCAAAAAAAATCTTTCTAATGCCAAGCCCGGAAGTTAAATAAAAGTGAATTAATGACTTTAAAATGAGACCTGAATACATAAGATACATAGAGAAAAATATCAGTAGAAGCCTTCATGACACTGAAGCTAGAGTATCTTTAAGGACAAAATGCCACTGACAAAACAAGTGCAAATGCAATGCAGAAAACACATCTGCATTCCTACATTTATCACAGCCCCATTCACAAGAGCCAATATCTGAAAACAACTAAGTGCCCAAGAATACTGGGCAACGATATGACTGTATCAAGAATATCTGATATATAAAATGAGATACTGTACAGCCCTTAGAAAGATAAAGTAATAAAATGTGTTGTTATAGGGCTGTGAATAAAATAAAAGAAATAATCATATATTAATCTATTGTCTAACTATTGTGATTTACTAAGTTTATGTCATAACAAATGATTTGATTGGAATTCACTTGGGGGGAAGGGCAAAAAAACATCTAACTTGGAAAAGAGAAATGTCTTACATTTTATATACATTAATCATGTTGAGAAATTATATTTTCTTAAGCTTCTGATGAGTCATTTTTTTATTAAAAGTAACTAACAAAATCAAGAGCAATCTTTCTATAGTTTCATACTTTCGAAAGTTTTATCTTTTTTTTTTTTTTTTTTTTACAGAAGCATAATCCCCAGGAAAACTTAAAACAGTAGAGCTTCAAGGTATAATGAAGTATGGAAAAGCAACAGAGTGCAAGGCGGACCTGGAAGAAACAAAGCAAGAAAAATCACCTAGCTAAAGATGGTACTTCCAAGCTGAGATTGAAGGAGCTGGGGGAAAATAAATAGTGCTTCATTCATGTCCTGTAGAAAGTCAACACCCTAAAGGAAAAGGTCATTATGGTGTTTTCAAGCATATGGGACCGCAGGTAATCCTGTAAAAGCTCTCATCTATTTATTAAAATATATAATATATTAATATAAATATAGTATATTATATTATAAAATAAATATATAAATATAATGCAGAGTATTGCTGGTTCCTAGGTATCATGTAAGAAGGTCCAAAGTCTCCAGTGGTGATATTTGTGAGTAGATATACAAAGGTTCATGCATTCCTCTCTGCTTCTCGCCTCATGTCTGTATTCAGCCAAAGGGACTAGAACTGTTATTAATATATCTTTCTGGGAGCCAGAGAGATAGCATAGCATTAGGGCATTTGCCTTGCAAGCAGTCAACCCAGGACCAAAGGTGGTTTGAATACTGGCATCCCATATGGTACCCGGTACCTGCAGGGGCAATATCTGAGCAGAGAGTCAGGAGTAACCTCTGAGCCCCGCTGGGTGTGATCCCCCAAACTAATGTATATTGTTCTGAAAGACTCAGGGTGAGTGTAAATGACATAGTTCACCAAATATGTAAAAAGACAATATATTTACTTTTTAAAGTGAACAAGATTTGTTTCTTCCACACGGAATTGTCAAATATATATAATTCCAGGTATATATGATAATATAATAAATAATAGCATCCATGTTATTTTTTTCTTTTGAGACCACACATACATACTCAGGACTTCATCTTGGCTCTTTGCTCAGGGCTCACTCCATGGAGGGGCTCAGAGGACTGTATGAATTGCTATGAATTGAAACCAATTTGGTCACATACTAGCAAACACTTTAATCTGTTGCATTACCTCTCAGCCCCAAATCCATAAATTTTTATTTTTACATAGTCTACATATATCTCAAAGATTTCTGGAGTGAGGAGATAATAAGGTGAGATAAGTTTTAAAAATCATAATTTTGGTAGTATACGGAGCTTGCCTTGTGTGCAGTTGACCTGAGGTTGGTCCCTAGAACCCCACGGGGTCCCCCAGGCTGACTAGGAGTGATCCCTGAACACAGAATCAAAAATAAGACCTGAGTGTTACTATGTCCCTAAATCCAAATTGGATGAATTTTTTTTTCTGAATTGGCACCTTTGACCTCCTTCCAGCAGAATGAGACACATACACACACACAATGTCTAAGCTTTAGGGTTGCCCAGTTAGCTATAAGTGGGTGCACAGGCTGGTCATTTATTCAATGCAATATAGCTCCCTCACCTTGGTTCCCAACACATGAGTTATTGTTAAGATAGACAGAGACATTAAGAACAGTTAATAAGCAATTAAAATTCAGTGAAAACATTAAGAGCAGAGAGGTAGATATTTCACATAGCAAATCATCAGATATCCTTAAAGTATGGAGCCACGTTGAGACAAGTTTTTTATTTTATTATTTTCCTTACGTTACCCTCTCTATATAGAATACCTGAAACGGGCTGGAGAAATAGCACAGTGGTAGGGCATTTGCTTTGCACACAGCCGATCTAGGACAGATGGTGGCATCCCATATGGTCCCCAGTGACTGCCAGGAGTGATTTCTGAAAGCAGAGCCAGGAGTAACCCCTGAGTGCTGTCAGGTGACCCCTCCCAAAAAAAATATAGTAAACTGTTTTATATAGTTCTCTAAAACCTTTTCTAAGTTCTGTGTGTTTGGGGTGCATTTTGCTTGCCCAGTCATATTCTAAAAGATATTAAGATCTAAAATGTTTGCCTGAATGTTCAACGTTAAAATTTTTGTTGGGAGGACATTTTCCTATATTTGTTGTATAGCAATTATAGTAACTTAATGATAAGAATAACAGCAACAATAAAATAATAGACTACAGCATAATGACTTACTTTGTATCCTAGTATATTTGATTATTTTGCCCCTAAATTTTATATGCATGTTGAATTAAAAAGCAGGTTTTAAATTATGGCTTAAATAAGGAAAAAATGTTTTCTGACTTGGGCAAACCTTCTGGAAAATCTCTTAATTTTTTTTTTACTATTGTTTTTTTTTTTTTTTTTTAGTTAGCTTAAGTTTTTTCAATATTTTGCTTTTAGCTTCTCTCTTCTCTCTTTCTTCACCCCCTTTACTTCTTTCTCTTGTTAAGATTTCAACAAATTAATAGATGTTTTCACAGTGAACTTGTCTCAGTTAAACCAGAAAAAGAAAAAAATCAGACTTTAAGAAGAAACATCTTCCTCTAACTTCCATACTGACTGGTTCAATTCTGCCTTTCTCATCTCCGTTATTTTCCCACCGATGAGACTGTTTTCTAGGCATCAGAATCTAATTTAAACTATTTCTATGAAGATCCAAGATATATACGAAGATAGTTTTCCCCTCTTGCATTGTACAAGGTAGAGAAACTACGTAATAGGATCAACCATGACCTTTAGTTTTTTCTATTATACATGTACTGCATCTCTTCTCAGTGAAGTTCCAGGAGAGAAAATACAGAGGATAGGAGATTTGTCTTGCACATAGCTGACCCAAGTTCTTTCTCAGACATGCTAAATGATCTCCAGAGCGATTTCAGGAGTAATTTCTAAATGCAAAGCCAGGAATAACACCTGAGCCCCAACTAGTGTGACCCTAAAACAAAACAAAACAGAAATGTCAGTGCAAGGCTTTTAATTCTTGACTATTTTGAAGGATGAGTCCTACTTATTTTACGTATTGACTTTCCCTGAAGTTCTAGCAAAGAAGCCAATGCTTTTGATATTTGCTAAAAGCAGCAATTCTAGGCAATATTGGCATTGCTTCCTGTCTTCCATTTGCAACTTTATATAAAAAATAATTGAATATTGGGGGGGGCAAAATAATCGAATATTTTAAATTGTACAGATGTAAAGTATATAACTCAATATTTTTGTATATTTGTACATGAAGTTAATTCAACAGCCAAACAGATCAACATATATATATATATACATACATGTAGTTATAATTTCTATTTTTCTTTATTTCTTTTGAAATTTGCTAGGAGAACTTTTAAGTTCTATCTTCTTAGTAAATGTTTATGTACTTTTCCTTTAAAGATTTTCAGTTTTGGAAGATGCATTGTCATAAGCACTCTTCTTCCCTTAGGAAACAGAATCTCTGGTTTCAAGTCCCCTTCCCTGGACTGAGTCCATCTTTTCTTTTACATGTGAATATTTCATGTCTCCTCTGTGCTCCAGGGTTTCTGTAGGAATTCTGCCAAGGACACAGTCCTTACAGAATTTGAGTTCATATATTATTATAGATTTCCTAGAAAGTATTCAGAAGAAAATTTTTTTTCACTTTGCAAAAGTAAAAAGCTTTTTTTTCTTTAATATTATATACTATATTCATTATATATTATTATATAACCAGTCCATGGTATGAAACAACATAACAGAAATGATTATTATTTTTTCAGTGACTCAGGAGAAACTTTTCCAGCTATCATTATCATCTAACTGAAGTAAACCAGACTAAAACAGTTCTTTTGACTAAATTCAATATATCAAAGTGTGCTTTTTTTCCACAAATATTAAAAGTAGTACATAGAGCTAATAAAAAAAAACTCAGACCACAATCCAAACAAAGCTGAGTTCTGTAACATGATTCACCAGACTTCTCAAAACCTATACTATCTATTTTTTCTTACCTGGTATCTGACATTTTTATTTTATCAGTCTTGTTGAAATTAGTTTAATGAATTTTGACTGCTCATATTGGCATTTTTATTAAGCTGTGGCTGCTCATTTTACATAATTCAAATTTAGTCATTGGAATTTTGCTATTAAGTATGAGGTGTTTTTTTTTAAACTCCTAACTATGAGGTTTTGAGACAGCTAAGCACAATGGAGCCTTAGCATCTAGTTAATAAAATGGTAATAATTAAAAAAGAAGAGGGCTTTAGCTCAGAGAACTTTTGGGATGATTAAGTGAGGTGTTTTATAAATTATTGCTATTATCTCTATATATGATATTTATGCTAGAAACAAGAATATGAATTCAAGGAAAATTAATTCAAGGATCTCAGTGATTCATGGGGTGGGAGGGAAGAAAAGCAAGTCAATAAGAAAATTGAATACAGCCAGTCCCTATTGAAAGGCCACAATCAGACTCAAAACAGTATTAGACAACAGAGAATAGGTGTTTACTTATCACTGGGTTCGGTGGAAGGGACATCAAGAAGGGCTTCCTACAGAGTTAACACTGCTAGTAGGAAAATGGGGGGTGATAGATGGGCATTGCAAGAGAAGATAATTATGTACAAAAAGACACTACCTGGGCAAAATAATATCCCTGCTTCTTATTGTTGCAGACAAGAAGAGGGAGGGATCTGAGTAAAGTGTTGTGGGGAACAATTTCTGAAACCCAAACCAGCCAAGAGGTATGGACACAAAGGACCCTGGAAAATTACAGGAGCCTGGAAAATCTTAGAGATGCAGAATTCCAGTCCTCTGTTGGGATGGATCCCTAAGAGGAGGAGAAATGGATCCTTCTGGGAGGGGAGGCACCATGAGGGGAATAAAGGCCATACAAGAAATATCAAAAGAAGATTATCAACTTCTCCAAGCTATCTCCCTTCTAACTTCATAAGAAACAAGAGGGAGGGGTAACACTAGGTGGGGAGGGGGAATAGTTTTGGAAAATGATAAAAACTAACTTGGACAGAGGAAGAGTATACCTGTGCTGCCTGTGCCCATGTTGACAGTATCTATGCATATGTGTGGCCCTCCCACATGCCACCTGCATCTCATTCTTTAGATGTGTCCTTTCATACTTGTACACATAAAGTACACATGAGTGTTGGATGTGGACTGGTGTGATCTTCTCTGGAGATGCCTTTGAGCACCTACCTCTCTCCTTCCCTCCCTTTACTTTCCCAATAAACTTGTTATAGTACATACACGGGAAATAAATGAAAGCAAGGCTTTTAAAAATCCATGGTTCATTTCAGATCGTTGACTTTCTCTTGTATTTAGTGATGTTTTATGAGTTGAAAAGAAAGTAGTGGGTAATGCATTTGCCCTGCATATAGCCCACACAGGTTAGACACTTGTCACCAGATATGATCATCAGCATATTGCCAGGTATGACACCAAGGACAGTTTGAGAGGTAAGCCCTAGCACTGGGGCGTGCCCAAAATTCTAAAAGAGCAAAACAAAGGAACAACAAAAAAAAGCATCTCAATATTTGTGCAGAACCAATGCTTTCATTTAAAAATAGTTTTGGGGATTGAAATAGTGCAAGAGACTGATGTGCATATTTTTCATGCACAAATCCCAAATTAAATCCCTTATTTTACATGTTCCCCTCCCCACTACACCATCATGCTTAATAAACAGCACCCCAGCACTTGACCAAATTGGATGTTCCTAAGCACATTTTGGGAAAACAAAACAAAAAAAATGAAAGGAAACCCCTTTCTATAAAACAGTTTTTGACAGGACATGGAAGGCAGGATGCTGAAAGACACTCTATCATCCCAACATTAATAAATAGCATTTGAATCTACTTATGTCATCCATTTTCTGGTTTAAAAACAACATGTTCTACAGCAGAAACAACAACAACAAAATCCTAGGAACCAGTTCACCAAGTTTCCCTCACGTGTTATCTTCAAGGACTCTGAACTGGTGGAATTCTTTGAGTTTCTTCTGAAGCCTGCTATCCTGACTCATTCATTAGCCTTAGTCACTTTATCTGATTGGTCCAGTCACTCCCTTCTGGACACGCCTCCTTTCCCTGTTGAATAAATCATCCAAGAGGAAGATATCCATAGGAAAGTTCCATCTGCCTTCACCCTGTCATTTATTTAGACTGAATTGTCAGACTCACAAGACAAAAAACTTAAAATAGAGAGGTATCCTATACTGCCAAATCTACTACGAAGGCCACGTTAACAGATGACTTGGGACATGAAAACAGAGAAGGGCTGAAGCTTCCCACATATCCTGACACCACCTTTTCCCTCGACTATATCCCTGTACTCTGGAATCCTTGCTTAAATCAATCTGAATATTATTTTCTCTGGAGTTTCTAGAGTGCTGCGTGTAAGAAGAGAACCTTTCTCTATGCAATTTCAATTTTGCTCTACCATTTCTATACAGTTTCTCTATACAATTCTAATTCTTTAAAATTAGATAACTGCAAACTTGTAATTTTCATGCAGTTGGCCATTTACTTCTAGCCCCCTGCGGAAGATGAGCTACTCTGGGAGATCTTAATGGTTAATTAATTCCTCTACACACAATGAGTTAAAAATAGTCTTGGCCTCCGTTCTACTTAAAACTGAGTGTTTCCTTGGGCCGCCTCTTTTGTGGAACGGTAGAAAACAGCTCCAAATATCTGGGATGGCGTTTTTAAAAGGAGTCTTTTTTTATTTTTATTTTATTTTCAGAGAATGTATCACATCCCACAAACTACCTGTGTAGGAATTGGAAGGGGGGGGCATTTAATGATTTCTCTCCCTTCTGGGAGTTGACCAGTGGCTGTTTCTGGCTTTAGCCCCAAACCCAAGAGAGTGAAAAAGAAAGACTTTTAAAAGGAAAGAATCAAGTCCCCTGTTTCTGGGACACAAACAACCCACCCAGAGGAGGTTGGTGTGTGTGTTTGGGAAGGGAGGACAGAAAGCTATTCTAAGAGTTTCTCTTCTGCCCGAGCCAGGGGCATCCTTCCATGGGGGCGCAGCAGAGGGTGGGGGAAGCGAGGCGGGCTTTGGGGCTTCCTTGGGCCGCCACCCAAAAGAGGGAGAGCGACCGGGGCTGACGTCATTGGCCATCAGCTGACGATGCTCCAGGCCTGGGCTCCTGCCCGCAGCCGCATTCACTGTGGCAAAGGCTCCGCCACCTGCAGGCTGCTTCTGGCCTCACCTGGAGCCCGATTTTCTCCCTTGGGGCACTGCCCGCACGCGCCCACCGCACCGCACCGCACCGCACCTACGTGCCTTCTGAGCGCCACCAGCCGTTCTGGCCCAAACGCTGGGCAGAACTGGTGGACGGGCCAAGCAGGCTTCTAACATGGACCAGAAATGCCTTTAATGCCCTTCTTGACCTCTAAGACGAGCAGGGAGAAACTTAGCGTGACAGACAGGGATGGGGGATTGGGGACAAGGTCCATTCTCATTTGGGTTCCTTCCAAGACCTAGGACATACATACAACCCAAACTCCCGCAGCAAGCAAGCTTCTTGCTTCTGCCATCGCTGCGACTGCAGGTATTTGGCTTCTGGCTGCCAAGTTGGTTTTGCAAAGGACGCTCAGGTGGGAGGAGGGGGACAAGGCGCTGGACGCTGCGACTTCGTGGCCTGGCTTGGCCAAGCGTGGCGCCCGCAGAAGCAGGTTCTTTGATGCGCTCCAAAAGAACAGAGGGGCCAGGGGACAGAGTCAGAGCTAGAAGGCCGCCGAGTGCGACGGAGTGGGCCGGAGAGGGGTGTTTGGACGCAGCGGAGGACGCTGGACCCTGCCCGTTGCCTGAGTCTCTTTTTTTCCCCAAGCCCAGCCATCAGCTCTCGCGCTTGCAAGATCTGGGGCATCTTTGCCCCATCTGATGCCAGGTCCTGCCACCTTCTTTCCACACCGCGCCACCTGTTCCAGAGAGAAGTGTGCTTTGGCTAGCAGGGGGGTTCAGTCGCCACGGTGTCTGGCCAGCCCTTGGTCCCCAAATTCCTGCCAGTCGCCTGATGCTTGTTCGCAGCGCGCTCCGGAGCGCACGCTCGGGTGGGATGCGCGCTGCTTCCTTGGATGCAGAGGCATCTATGCGGTCGACCACCGGGACCCCACTTTCTGCCAAGCTTCCTTTCCCTTAAGAGCCCTTTTATGAAATCCTAATAATAATTAATCATAATTTCCCCCCTGTCTCGGATCCTCGCGGTGGTGTGGTGGCCTCTCCCAGGGCTGTTGGGTTTGGAACCAATCCCACTTTTTATTTATTCATTCCCCCTGGCGCGGCCTCCCGGGTGGGGTGGGGGGAGATGGGGGGCTGTATCTCCAAGCCAAAGGGGATGATCCATCCATCCGAGCCAGCAGCCCAAAGAGAGGGCGCAGAACCGCGCTGTGACCCCTCCATGCACCGCTGGAAGGGGCTGACCTTGTCTCCAGAGCCATACCCGAACCCGCACCTCTGGACTCTCCCGCTGCCCCAGGGGGGGGAGTGGTTTTTTTTTGGGGGGGGGGGCTGCTGCGCAGGGCCTAAGCCACCTGGAGCCATTCAGACTGGGGGGGCCTCCGCACCCCCCACTTGCAGCCGGTTAACCCTTGATGACTCCATACAGAGCGTCTCCAGGACCATCTATCTATCCATCTATCTACCTCTCCGACCCTCCCGCCCGCCTTCCCCGCCGCCTGGCCCGCCCCCAGCTCCGCCCCGGCGCCCCATCCCGGCGCGCTGGAGAGAGTGAGTTCTCCTCTCCGGAGGGCAGTGCTCCCCGCAGACACCGAGGGAGGGAGCGAGCGACAGGGGGGCCACTTCCCGGGAGCCCCCCGCAAACCCCCGCAGCCGGGAGCCCAAAAGGACAAGGCGCGGGAGCAGCGCACGGACGCTTGGAGGGGTTCGAGCCCGGGCAGGGGCTGCTGCAGCTGTTCCAGCTGTTGCAGCTGCTGCTGCTGAGAAAGGAGCTGGAGCCACGAAGCAGCGCGGCGCGGCCCCGATCTGGGCTCGGCATGCCCTGATGCCCGCGGGCCTCCGTGGCACCCCCGGGGCTCCCGCAGCTCGCCCGCCGCAGGCCGCCCGGAGCTCTCGGGGTGCCCGCAGCCATCCTCCGCCGCCGCTGCCGCCTCTCCGCGGGGGTCCCGAGCCATGGAGCTGTCCGCGTCCTTGGGGCGCAACCGGGGCGGCGGCGAGGACCTCTACACCATCCACCCGACGCCCCCGGAGCACCCCGAAGGGCTCGGGGCGCGGTCGCAGCGGCTGCTTTGGCAGGCGGCGGTGCGGCACATCACGGAGCAGCGCTTTCTGCACGGAGGCTCCGGGAAAGCCTCGGACCCGGGCCGCGGCCGGCAGTCCCGCCGTGCGCCTTCGCCCCGTTGCGCGCAGGGCCCCGGGGAGCGCGCGCCAGACGGCCCGGCCGGGCCCCCGGTGCGCCCGGAGCGCAGCGCCAGCGCCAGCGGGGACCCCGGCTTGCCGCGCCTGGACTGCGCGCCCAGCAACTCGGACTTCTTCCTGCGCGGGGGAGCGAGCTATCGGGGGGTTCTGTTCCCCACGCTGCGCGCCGCGTTCAAATCCCGCGACCTGGAGCGCCTCTACCAGCGCTACTTTTTGGCGCAGCGCCGCAAGTCCGAGGTGGTGATGAACGCGCTGGACGTGCTGACCAAGCTGACCCTGCTCGTGCTGCATCTGGGCCTGGCCTCGGCGCCCATGGCCCCCCTCAAGGGCCTGCTGCTGGGCCTCTTCACGGGCGTCGAGGTGGTGGTGTGCGCCCTCGTCGTGGTGCGCAAGGACGCCACCTCGCACGCCTACCTGCAGTACAGCGGGGTGGTCACCTGGGGGGCCATGACGGCGCAGATCCTGGCCGCCGGGCTGGGCTACGGGCTGCTGGGCGACGGCGTGGGCTACGTGCTCTTCACCCTCTTCGCCACTTACAGCATGCTGCCGCTGCCCCTCACCTGGGCCATCGTGGCCGGCCTGGGCACCTCGCTGCTGCAGGTGGTGCTCCAAGTGGCCGTCCCCAGGCTGGCGGTCATCTCCATCAACCAGGTAACAGCGCCCGCGCGCCCTTCGTCCTTTCCTCTATCCCCCCTGGTGTCTTGGATATTTAGCCCCCCAGACAGGTAGGACTGCCTAGGGGCATCTCTCTTTCTCTCTCTCTCCTCTAAGAGCAGTAGGAATGGATGGCCTATAAAGTTTCTCCAACTCAGGCCTGGGCACCTTGCTGCTGTAGGCGGCCCTCCAAGTGGCCATCTCCAGGCTGCTGGTCATTTCCATCAACCAGGTAAAAGCGCCAGCTTGCCCTTCCTCCTTTCCGCCTTTGCCCCCTGGTTTCTTTGAAAAGTAGCCCCCCCCCCCCCCAGACAGGCAGGCAGGTCTGCCTAGAGTCACCTCTCTCTCTCTCTCTCTCTCTCTCTCTCTCTCTCTCTCTCTCTCTCTCTCTCTCTCTCTCTCTCTCTCTCTCTCTCTCTCTCTCTCTCTCTCTCTCTCTCTCTCTCTCCCTCCCTCCAATAGGAATTGGTGGCCTATAAAGTTTCTCCAACTCTACCACAGTGTGTAACTCGACAACACGATCCTGTGGATAATTCTTTGCTGACCTGCCACTCAAAACTCGGTTTCTTTCTGAAAGCTGCTTTTCTCTTCATTACCCCCAAATCTGAAGTATCTGGAACAGGAGGCAGAAAAAGAGCAGAGACTCCACAGTTCAAAATTCAGCCCATTCTTGAACAGTTTTACTCAGAAGACTCACTACAGGGTATTTATTGGAAGGAGCCCTGAGATTTAGACGTTGGGTTCTGTAAATCACTCTGCCACAAATTGCCCCTCACTCCTCAAAGGAATGGGAAGTGAGAAGCCCATACAAGTAACCCATGTTGGGTTACTTACATGTCCTACCCAATACTTTAGATGATCATATGACGAAAGTGCTATAAATCTTATGTGATTTATCGGCCAATCTTCATGTATGGGGGAGATAAGATGATTTCTTCTTATCTTGGGAGTGGGAACAAAAACAAGAGAGTGTCAGATTGTCGCTGGCAAAAATAAAAAAAAACACAGCAACTTTTGCTCTTTTGAACAGAGATTTTGATGTAGATAAAATATTTAAGTGAATCCTACCCCTCAAGGGCCTTGTCCTCCTTTCTCCCCCTTGCGGTCTATTTTCCCCTCACTTAATATACATGCGTTTCTGTGAACAAAGTTGTCTTTGTGAATGGGAAGGTAGACAATAATTCTGTTGTTTAAATTCTTAAAATAGCAAGAGAATAAATGGTCTGGCGCTTTCTTTGCCACATATCTAATAGGTGACAGGAATGATGTTTGGACTGACTTCTTAGTAAAAATAGGGGAACTGTCATTGTTTCCCAAGTAAATGGGGAAAAGCAACACTGTCCTCTAGTAAAGAAAGTTGATTCAAGATGCTTCCACAGAATCTGTTTTGATAAGTTCTGAGTTGATCCTCTGAGTCCCACATTGCTCGGGTTACTTTTCTGGTAAATTGCTTTTATGGCACCCTTTTGAAGTTTTCCTGAATAGAGCAAAGCATGTATAAAGTATATGACTAGAATCAACATACAATAAATGGGGAGATGAGAGAAAACAGAGTAAGACCGGGCTGGTTACTTTTCCACATTAAAGACAATAATACAAAAGAAAAATGAATGGCAGAAGTGAGAGTTTTAACAATAATCTCTTGAAACTTTAATGTCACCTGTGGCCTCAAATTAGATTATATGAAAAGTTTGTTTATTGAAGGTTTTTAATACTGTTTATTTAAGGTTTTTAATGCTGTTCATATGAACTCCTGATATGGACTCAAATCTCTCATTTTCTTCTAAGCTCTCTCTCTGCATTTTTCTCATTATGTATCTATTTATCAATAGATATCTTCTTTCCCTCTCTTGTTCCTTCTTTCTACCTCAATCACATCTTTTTCTTTTCTTCTTTTCTCCTTCTCATTTCACTATGAGTTGTTTTCATGAGATATCATAGCTTTCTTATTTGCAGAAAAAAATATTAGTACACGTTACTCAAAGACTTCATCAAGGAAACTTTGCTATAGTATTTAGAATAACACATCCTGAGTTGCAAATTATGCATAGTTTCAAAGTTCTAACTATAGAGACACATTTCTTGCCAAGTGGATCCAGAAAAATAAAATTTGGCTCCATATTTGTTTTATACTCTACTCAAATACTAGCAGATGGAGAAGATTAAAAATATCTCTAAAATGCCTTCCCACTTCCACCCCATCACAAACATTCCTTTACTGTGAAATTCAGCCCTGATACATGCAAGCCAAGCTCATTCAACTTCCAATTTGGGTAGGACTTGTACATGAAAAGCAGTTTCGTGAATAACCTTTTACCAGGCTCTGGAGGAGCCAGAGTGCTTTCCTCTTCTTGAGGTGCTGAAAGGCCTTTTGTGGCTTCACTAAATGTTTTCCTTTGGCGCCCTCTATAGGTTTAAGCTTCTTCCCTAAATGCAGAGTATGGATAATGCGGAAACTTACTTTTAAAAATATGATTTTTTTTTTTGAGCTAGGAGCTGCTTTGCTTTCCTTGATGGATATCATATAATAATCCTTTGATGTCTGAGGAGGGGAGGAGAATGGAGTCCATTTAGAAGTAGCAACTATCTTAAGTGTATAGAGTAGGCCATGATAAAGTATTCAGATTTTATAAAACAAAACTACAGGTTCTATAAAGGACTTAAGCAGATCTGAAGAAGTACTCCATCTTTCAAATTCCCCAAGCTCTTTCCTAACGCATAGTCTTTGTGTGTGCTGCTAAGAACAATTCCTAAGGTGTTCGTGCGACTGACAGTACCATTTTCCAAACTCAGTTCCAATGCTACTCCCTAATGCATTACTTGTCTGATTTTCTCCAGAGCACATGTCTATCTGAAATTGCCTCATTTATTTATTTCTGCCACATAAGGGAAATGGTATTATATGTAGTGTTTTACATGTTATCCTCGGTGCCTTGTAAAACACAAGACACGTATAAAGGAACCGAGCAGATGATAAGCACAAGAAATCCACGCACATTAATACATTGGTACAATCCTTTATAACTGTAATGACATCCTGTACATACAACCAATGCTGATAAATAGATGAAATCTTCTAGCATTTGAATTTCCAAGATGAACTGACACCTTTTTAGAAACTTCAGAGGGCTAACCTGAAGAAAATGATCCCTAAAAATGGCCAGAGCAGGATTGATATTCTTTCTCCAATGCCATTCATTAGTCATAATCTCTTTAGAGGTTGTTCTTTACACATAAGCACTTGAGACGGTTCAAGAGAAAAGAACGCGTGTCACCACTCAGGAGAGTAGTAAGTACCTCATATAACAGATGAATTAACATTTAATGAAAAAGCCAAAGGGAAATCAGGAGAGAAAAATAACTCAGTTGCTGGGAATAATAGGCTTTTTTTTTTTGTAGCTGGCTTCTGATCTGGCTCGGTTGGATACACATCGATCAGTACAAGATCATAAACACTGGGATTTTATTTTTTTTTCTCTCCATTACTTTTGATCCTCATTAAAAGTGTGGCTCATATTTGACTTAGCATTTTCAAGAAGCCAGAAGTTTTAATGAGACTGTGGCATCAACACACCTGAAAATGCCATTTTCAGAAGGAACACATGAGCCCAAGATTGCCTTCCTCTAGTCCAGGCTGTAAGAATTTGCTTCTGGGCCCGGAGAGATAGCACAGCGGCGTTTGCATTGCAAGCAGCCGATCTAGGACCAAAGGTGATTGGTTCGAATCCCGGTGTCCCATATGGTCCCCCGTGCCTGCCAGGAGCTATTTCTGAGCAGACAGCCAGGAGGAACCCCTGACCATCGCCGGGTATGGCCCAAAAACCAAAAAAAAAAAAAAAAAAAAAAGAATTTGCTTCTTTATTTTTCCTCCCATGGTAAATTCTGTCTGTAGCATGACAGCTACTGACCAAGCTGCAGGTCTCTGCAGTATCCTGCATGATGATATTAAGCACTGTCTGAGTGGATTTAAATCACCACTGCATACAAGATGTGTCCTTCGTATGTACCCTCAGCAATAGAGCACATAACTCACGTGACGAGAATTGTCTCCTTACATCCAACAAAGAAATGAAGGACTGTGGCAGTTTCTTCAAACGAATAAAAAAGATAAATCTTCTTTTCTGATGTTTTATCTTTTTCTACTTTTTAATGGGGGATCACTGTCAGGGAAGTCGTGGGGAAGGCATTCTGAGGGCCACTCCTGGAATGCTTAGTATAGTGTGGAGGTTGAGTCCAGTGATACCGTATTGTTGGGTCAACAAGTTGGCAGGCTTGGGGGCACCAGGATCATCCTGGCAATCCTCCAGGACCACTAGGTCGTGCTGGGTTATGTTCAATAGTTGTGTGGAATTGAACTCAGCCTTTAATCTTATTTTTAGCACCTCCCTGCAGGTCTTATTTTTATGCTTGCTTTCTCAAACAAAAAAAGAGACAGTTGTCCAGAAAAGATGTGATGACCCATATATTTCTAGGTTGGGAATGATTTAAAAATACTCAAGAACCTTCCACAGCTTCAAAGGCCATTTTATTAGGAGAATCTTTACTTTTGCCTCCACAATTCCATCAATAAGGTCATTCTAGGATTTAGGTGTTCCTCTGTTGGGAATACCTCCACCTCACCCAAATTGGTTCCTCATGCGGTATTCAAACCAGTGACAGCTTTGCCCAGATCCTGTCCTCTACAAAGATTAGTTTTTCCTCCCTGCATCTTAAATCATTTATCCTAGTAGTTTGGCATACTAATCGAAAAATTACCAAAGGATACCACAAGTTGAGATCAATGTTAATAAAAAGATTAAATCGCTAAGTTGTCTAATGGGGTAGACAAATTCTAAGCACTGTGGCAATTTTGCAATTTATTAGCATTTTACTCTCATTTTCATTATTGGGAATAAAAATTTGAACTGCCTTACATTCTAAATTCATTTCACTCTTTAGCTCATTAGAGAAGAAAATGGTGAAATTCACTTCGTTATTGGGAAACTGAGAGTAGCAAAATTTAACCAGAACAACTGCTGCATGATGCTTTCTTCTTGAGATTCTAAAACATTATAGCCAGTGACTAATTAATGTAATAATTAGACTAATTAGTCTAATCTCTCCTTAAAGTATATAAACCCACTTATAGGAGTGGGGGTGATTTATCCAACATAACTCTAGAGGCAAATCCAGGTTAGCCAATGCTCAAGGTCATTCTATTAGATCTGAACTTCCTGTGATTTTATTGCGTCTTACAAATATTCCATCCAATAACAGCGATTAGAATTTGAAAACGATCATTTAAATCATGATTATTAAATTTGACTAATAACTAGGTACTTTTTACTTTCATTTTACTTTAAATAATCCAACGGGGGTAAATGCAGTGTCTGTATTTGGTAAGACAGTAATGAGTTGGTGCGGTTGAAAGAGGAAATGGATTTTCTATATTACTCAACTCTACGTTTTTAATCCTTCAAATAAACTATGAACTCACAGCAAGGATGAAGCTAAGATAATAGAATTATCAACATTCCCTTCCCCATGCTGAAAAATTGAGACATAAGATTGTATTAGTAGAATGTTCTTTGTCTAAGTCTGTTAGATCAATGAAAATATAACTACTTAACGTACAGAACATAACTTGTAATTTACTACCTCTAATTTGGCAGTCTGTATCAGAAAAAAATATTTTAAAACACTAAAGTATCTATTAAATAAGTATTACTGTGCTTTCTATTTATATATACACTCCTTATGATGTTACATCTCAAATTTCTGTACACTTTCAGCAAAGTCACATAGGCCTTTAAAAATATATTGCATTGTGCCAGTGTGTCTGAGAACATGACTTTCAAAGCAGATCTGAGTGTCAACATTCCCAAGAGGTTCATCTGAATGCCAAGAAATGGAAATATTGTTTTCACTAAGTTGTGAAAAATACGCCGACTGTCCTTTTTTGTTCTCACTGTCTCTCTTCCTCATTATCTCTATCACTCACACACACACACACACACACACACACACACACATTCACTCACTCATCTTTCCTTGTGTTATCTGATGGAGCATAGGCTTTGTAAAGGACAGTTTTGATGACCAATCAAATGACAATTATCCCTACTTATGGAACCTTGCTCGCATGTTTCAGACAGAGTTGTTGTTTCTTTATTTGGAGAAAGTTGTAAAATGATTATGTTGAATGTGCTTTGCAAGATGGAAGCATGAGTTTATTTTCTTGTGTATGGTAATATCTCCTGATTGGCACCAGTAGGTTAAATTGGGATAGCTAAGACTGGGGAGATGGAGAAGAATTTACTTCTGAAGTAGCTTTTGTTATGGAAAGTTAAATAGGACAGGACAGGTGATCCTATTTACAGCTTGGTGATTGATGACATTTTATAAGCTCATCAAAACTAAGTAAAATTAAGCATAAAAAATGAAAGTTTTTAACATTAATCTCAAATTGATTGTGACTAGCAAAGTGGAATCAAAGGACCTATTAGACTCATGCTGATGCGATATTTCAGTGTTGTATAAATATTTTTTAGAATACTAATTTATGCATTTAACAAGTGTTTCTGTTTAGATTTATTTTCAGGCCATAGGCGAGACTGCAACGTTCATCTCAAACCTTTCCTCTTTATAACAGATGGGTGCAATATTGATTCTCTGAGACTAGGTCCAGAATATGAAGTTAGGCATCTTAACCAGTTCATTTGACATATTGCTTTTGGAGTATATATGTTCTTTGCTTTCTCTGGGCTGAAATTCAAAGCATAGACACTGAAAATAGCAAATTTCTGATAATATATATTTGAACTGCATTAACAAGAGCATGTGTTGCGTAAATAATTTCTTTTTAGCACCCGAGCATTTTCTTGGGGCTGGAGTGGAGGAATGCTGCTTTATCTAGTCAGACACAAGAATGATGGAAATCATTATGGTCTGCCCTTTTTCTCCCCAGGAAATGTAATTGGATTTACACCCTCCAATTATATATCATGTTTTGTTTATGAAGGACTATTTTAAGAAGTCAGGTCACTTAAGTTGCACTTTCAAAATATCCAGCTTTTCTCACTACAAGTTTTTCACATTACTTTCTCTGCAAGGTAGAGAAAGAATACAGAGTAGGTTGATTAACCACTGGAATACCAGTTTCAGAATCCTCATGATATATACTGATGAGGGAGGTCTGGGTGCATTCTACTAGTGACTGCATCTATGTAGCCACTTTTCAAGCAAGGAGCTAGGATTATAATGATCAGTGTGTTACTGGATAGGTCTGTAAATTTTTTGCTTTCTCTGCATTAAGAATGCACATGATGTAATTTCTATTTAGTAAGATTTTTTTAAAGTAACTTGCACTAGTTACAAGAGTTTCTTTTCTTTCAACTGTATTCCGGCTCTTGATGCCTAACCTCATGTGTTTCTCGTTGCAGTACATCAATGAAGCACAAAATCCTCCTAAATTAAAAAAAAAAAGGTAAACTTATTCATTATAGACACGAGGTAATAGTTCATCATGCTTTGCTTTCTTTTAGCGAGTAATTTTTTTAAACTGCTATCTCTATGTCAAACGTGTGCCAATGTAAAATTTTTACACTACTTCATTTTGGAAACAAAACATCTTGGTTCTGTCAGCTGCTTTTTTGGTTTTCCAGTTGGCTGGAGCAAACCCTTTCGAATCTCAATTTTTTTTATGGTTTGTTATTATGTCTGAATACATACGATGTCTTAGTAAGAAGACAACAGTGAGGAAAGGGAAATGTGTAATCAAGACATGCATATTTCTTTAACTCACTATTTGGGAAAAAAACAAAAGCATAATTAAAAATGAATAGCATCAAAAATAAAGGAATACTTTTGAGAATATGGAAGTAGAAAGGATATACTAAAGTGGGCCTGCAAATATTTGGGGAGAGATGGGTGTTACTCTTCTGAGATAGAATACAGATAAGTAAATGGTTACAAATGCAAGAGATTAGCATTTGGGTTAATTTAAAAGTGAGGCTTTGTCTTTGTAATAAATAAACCTGCCTAGAGGCTGTTTTGTGAAGTGATGGGTGCCCATTCTTAGGTATCTGTCAAACAAAGTTATTCAGCAATCCATGCAATTCATTGGAAATAGCCTTAAGGAGTTTCCTGAACACAAGGTCAGTTGAAAGCCATTAGCTAGGTCTCGAAACCATCCTATCTAGTTGCAGGCAGAAAAAAAGGAAGAGCAAAGGACAAGTGGGCAAAATGGCAAAAGGGCCTTTGCCAACTGAATCAGCTGCCCATTTACATGTTCCTCCAGGATCCCTTTCCAATTTTAACTGCTTTTATGTCAAGGACTCTGACAAGAGAGATTGGAAAAAAAATATATTCCATTTTATTGTCCCTTAAAAAATATCAAGGTTGTATGTGAAATAGAGTAAGTCAATTGTTTAAGAAGTACTTGAGTTCTAAATTCTGGGACAACTAACTATGTGCCGAAAACTGAAGGGTGTTGACTGACACTTGAATGAATTGTGGGAGAGAGTTTGTGATGTTAGTATTGAGTTTAGGATTGTCTGTGCCCTCTGGACACATTCACATGACCATATTTATTGAATATTTTACACACTCCAACTCAGATCTTGTAACAGATCTGAATCAGAGACCTGTAAACAGGGAGAATCAAATTCCTATGCATTTCTTTAGGGAGTGCTTCAAGGAAAGGTCAACTCTAAGAAATTTTTAGAGTATGGATCATCCTAGTGAAGTGAATAAAGGGACCCAGGGGAAGAACTAAGAGGTCAGTTATTTAAGCACAAGTGAATGAGCTTCATGCTTAGTAGCCAAAAAGACACGACAAGTGGAAGTACTTGTTTCATGTTAGAAAAGGTCACTCTGATCATCTGCTCTAGAAACTCCACAGTGCTCTGTCTTTACAGTTAGAAATTCAATCACAGCCTTGGAAACTAACAGGCAACTCATCTTCACACAAGGATAACCAAGCCAGGAATGTAGATAAGACTTAGTGCTGTTCTTTGATACATTCTCCTAAAGAGAACGTCATCATTTTTCATGGGGCTACTAGACAGTAAATTTCTTTAAGGTCAAGGATTGTTTCTTGCTTATCTTTGTATCCATTTCACCCAGAATAGTACATGGTACATGGGTGATTCTGAATAATGTACTTTTGAATAAATAGTCCATGATCTAAATGAATATTCCATTACTTTCTCCTATCTCTGACCACTTCACACAGAGTCATCAACAGAGGATGAGAAATCAATGAAAGAAAAAAAATGTTTTTTTCTGATCAATATAGACAAAAGCACGCCAAAATTTTTTCCTTGAAGGGCTTTGGTGGAAAATCCCAAGCTGAGTGTTTTGCTAAACATATATTAAAGTATACAAGAATGTAGTCTTATGGATTGTGGTTAGAGATATTAGATTTTTGATAGTGGCTACAGTGTAATATTGACCATATTTTCATTATAAGCCAGAGAGTCTTGTGAAAGAAGTATTACCTATTTTTTTCTAAAAATATTTTAAAAATATTTAATTTATTGTATTATACTATTAATTATCTGATCTTTACTTAATAAAAGTAATAATGTGATAATGAAAAATTAGTTGCAGTTGATAGCATACATAGATTAAGATTATCCAGATCATTTCAGTGAAAAATGAAATGAAAAGAGACAAAAAAGGGGAAAACATATTATGAATTTGTATAATTTATAAGTGTTGATCCATTCCTGAAAATATTCAATGAGTTAGATAGAGATTAGGTGCTAATGTTAATGCTAGGTCTCTCTTCGGTAGGCCTCCTTCTTGGTCTTCTGCATTCTAGCTGCAAAATCCTACTTAAAGAAAGTTTTCATTTAAGTGCATTTGTGGGCAGAAGATGACACTTATTACTCTATATGAGCAAGACTGAGTACCTTATTTCTTTTTTGTTTGTTTGTTTGTTTTTGTTTTGGGGTCACACTCGGCATCGCTCAAGGGTCACTCCTGGCTCTATGCTCAGAAATCGCTCCTGGCAGGCTCTGGGGACTATATGGGATGCCGGGATTCGAACCACTGTCCTTCTGCATGCAAGTCAAAATGCCTTACCTCCATGCTGTCTCTCCAGCCCCCTGAGTATCTTATTTCTAACAGAAATACTTAAGGCACCTAACTTGAATGCACAGACTCAGGTTCTATCCTGGGCATCCCATATGATCCCCACGCAGTGTCAGGAGTAATTTCTGAATGCAGAGAAAGGAGTAAACCCTGAGCATTGCTGATTGTGATTTAAAAAAAAAAAGGAAAAGAAAAGAAAAATACTGGTTGATTTTGCTGAAGACAATAACTAGGTAATTACTTAGTCATTATTTTTGAAAGCTTAAAACAATCAGAATATAATATGCCTCTGTACTCTATAGGACAAATTTATCTGTAGCCATTCTAAAAGCAAAAATAAAGCCTGGTTTTAGATATTGAAACCCAATGCAGTTAACTAACGATTTTTTATGAAGTTCATAAAAGGGTAAAAGCATATTTTCTGTTTTGTTAGTTCTGTGAAGCATTATTCCACTTAGTTCATATTCCTACTGAAGTAGCTCTATAAATAAAATCAAAATCAATAAAAGTAATAAACTTGTTTTCTTCTAAATTCAAACTTACTCCAGAAAGGTGACCCTTTCTGGCCTGTTGTTGATGGGAAGCTCATTTGAGAATGGGTTTTGGGCTCCAAAATGAGATCAGTGTTCAGTGAACAGAGTGTCACCTTTTCTATGAGAAAGATGCATGCCCTTGTGTCTTACCAAATGATTGATGGTCTCATAAATAGTTCTTGGGCCCAAGCCTATGCCATTGAACAATTAGAGATGCTTTTGAAACCATGACATTATATTTCATTAAAATTATTGGAACCACTGTTTTTGTTAAGAAGTTTGCCAATGACTTGGCCAAATGGCTTTGCCTTCTTTAGACACTAGTATTCTTTTTTTTCCTTTTTTTTTTTTTTTTTTTTTTGTTTTAGGGCCACGTCAGACAGCTCAGTGTTTACTCCTGGCTCTGTGCTTCAAGATTTTTTTTTTTTGGTGGAATTTAGGGGACCGTAGATGGTGTTAGAGATTGAATCAGATTGTTGTGTGCAGGGCAAACACTACCCTCTGTAGGGTGTGATAGTATCCACTGTAGTATAGGCCCCTCATGATTCCACTCTCATGGTCTAAGTCCCCCTTCCAACCATGAGAGTTAATCTCAAATGCTAGTTTTCTTACTATATTACAGATCTTTCTGTGGGTAAGCTTCTGTACCAGCTTCCTGGATTCTTTTTTTTTAATTATTTTTTATTTTTAATTATGAGAACAATGATGCAAAGAGGACAAGGTAAAGTTACAGTGGAAGAACAATTGCCCATAAACAGAGTTCTCAGAAGAAATCCCCTTGCTGACGCCTAAATATTGAACTTATAGTCAAAAAAACATTAAGAAAAATAAGGCATAACCCATGTACAATTACTTTGTCCACATGTCCCCAGATTGTAGGACATTATAACATTTCTTAGCAGTACACAAAGCAACGTAAAGCCATGAGATTTATGTGACTCCTTAACTTTGAAGGCATAGTATTGTTATATATTCATGCACATACATATTAGTTTAAGTTAACATTAAAAGTTTAAGAGGGGGCCGGGCTGTGGCGCTAAAGGTAAGGTGCCTGCCTTGCCTGAGCTAGCCTTAGACGGACCGCAGTTTGATCCCCCGGTGTCCCATATGGTCCCCCAAGCCAGGAGCAACTTCTGAGCGCATAGCCAGGAGTAACCCCTGAGCGTCACCGGGTGTAGCCCAAAAACCAAAAAAAAAAAAAAAAAAGTTTAAGAGGTTTTTTTTTTAAGGGTTAGTCAAAAGGGCACAATAAAAATGGTGTTAGAGTGACAAATATTGTTTGCATAGGCCCACCAAAATATGGGGGTCATAGAAAGGAATAGTCTAAATAAAGGTCTAAAGGAATGGTCTAAATACAAGGAGACTTGAATGGTCTAAATACACGGAGTCTAAAGGAATGGTCTAAATACAAGGAGACCACTACCCCTGAAGTTTCCTGGCATAAGACCAATTCTAGTCTCCAGGCAAACTAGTTTATTCATTCCAAGTCATTGTCTGTAGTGTCAATGCAGTTTTATTTTTTCACGCAGTCCTATTGTTGGCATCAGGTTTCTGTATTAAAGATCCTGGAATCTGCACATCCTCCATTGAAGTCAGGCTGGTGTGGTGTATCCTCTAATTTCACCTCACAAGTAAGGGGCAATACAGCCAGCCCTGTCCAGTAAGCAGGTAATTGTTCTTGTTATGTCTTCTCAGTGTTAAGGGAAGTCTCTTTTGAGTAGATCGATGTCAGAGCAGCTGTAGGGTCTTCCCTGGTAGAGGAATGCCTTCAGGTGATATTATAGACGTATAGACTGGAAAGAGATTACCAGTGACTTCAAGAAGCTGGAAGGCCAGAAGTTCAGAGCCCCACCCAGACCCTCCCTAAGGAGCTGAATGGATAATGGGGGAAAGCCTAGGGTACCTTCAAGCTCTGCCAAGGGACCCAACTCACCGGCTTGCCCAGGCATGTGGCCCGGGGAAGCCCTGGAGATCTGGAGCAAGGCGATAGAGGGGTGCTGGGGTTACCCCAGTCCCCCCTAGGCCTGGTTAAGAAGGCTTCCGGCATGGCAGGGGCCTGCTGAACCCCATAGTGCTAGACTCCCCTTCCTGGATTCTTTATGCCTGACATGTGTTTTTCTGGGCCTTCTTCTCCCTCTTTTTCTTTGTTTAGCAATATTCTCTCAGATGTCACAAGTTCCAGCAAACTTCCTCTTGCTCTTTTTTGTTTGTTTGTTTGTTTGTTTTGTTTTGTGGCCACACCTGGTGATGCTCCCGGGTTACTCCTGGCTATGCACTCAGAAATCGCTCCTGGCTTGGGGGACCAGATAGGATGCCTGGGGTCTGTCCTAGGCTAGTGCTTGCAAGGCAGATGCTTTACCTCTAGCGCCACTGCCTCAGCCCCTCTTGCCAGGGTAGCTTCAAATGGTCATGCCATTAGTTGGAGGTTCATGTTAGTTTGATTTTGAGAATCTGAACAAATTTCATAATACAGATTAAACATAGGTGTTTACACAAATAAATATAAGAAGATTCTATAAAATTTGACAAAATAACAGTCTTTTGAGAAGAATTCTCCCAATCAAAAGTCCAGGTATTGAGTAGTGCTATATGCCAGACTCACACATCTCACAGGTAAGCCATGAGAGCAGTCATCACAAGGCAGGATATGAATTCAGACTACCTGGGATTCGAAAACTTTATGTTTCATTTTCTTGTTTCTTGCTCTCTTTAATTACTAAATGAGAATGACTACAGCCTGGAAAGTGATTATACTTAGGTGTAGATCAGGTACATAAAATAACACAATACAATTTATTTTAAAATGTGATTTTTTAAAATTGTGATACTTTCTCATAAAGTGCCTTGCCCTGCATGTTTTTCATTCCAGGCCTTAGTTGGCTAAAACTGTATAGGCCACTTCTAGTTAAGTGTTCATTAATTACCTCTACCAGTTCTCAAGCCCAGGAGCTCACACAAACATAGCAAGTTGGGTTTTTTTTTTTTTTTTGGCTTTTTGTTGTTGTTGTTGTTAGTTTTTTTTTTAGCAACACCTGGTGATATTCAGGGATTACTCCTGGCTATGTGTTCATAAATCACTCCTGACTTGGGGGAACCATATTGGGCGCAGGGAATTGAATAGAGCTCTATCTTGGATCAGCTGCGTACAAGGCAAATGCCCTACTACTGCATTATCATTAGTTGTTTTATCCCTGAACATATCCCTGGCTCTAGACTTAAGTTTGCTTTATAATATGACACATCTTATCATTCTTTTAGGGAATACAATGGAATAACACTAGAGGAAATATGGTTTCACTTACTTTGATAGAGAATAACAAAGATTAGGAAAGCAACATATCTACTTTAGCCCTCTTTTCAGAGTCAATGCCCATACACTTCTAGATGTACAGAAATCAGCTAGAAATCTGAATAAAAATTTGGATAGAGAGGCTTATGAAATTCTGCTTTTTTAACTTCTCAGGTAATAAATGCTGCCTGGCTTGATTATTATCTAGGGAGAAAACCTTTAGATTCTAACAGATATTTCCTTGCAATAAATTCCATGATATCCACCAACTAAGTGTATAGAGGCCACAGTTACATATTTCTCCAGATTCCAGGGATTCTTTGTCTATTATTTCATTCTTTGACTTAGTTTCTTACACAAAAAAATACTTATGAAGTATGACTATGTCTATACATTGAGTAGGTATACTGTGAAGAAAAGAATCTATAATTCTGCAGCTGAAGGAATAATTACGTGGAATGATAGACCTCAAAAGTGACCTAAATATGTGAATAATTTCACTGAGATGTCCTTTCAGATTAGATGCCAGGACCTGGTGCTGAGCTGTCACTATGCTGAGATAAATAAACCATCTAGGACACAAAGTTCCAAGAGAGAAAGTCACAGGTTTACTTAGAGAACTATATACTTGTAGGATGCTGGAAGAAATGTTTTCTGAAACTAGGCATAAAACACAGAGGCTCTTAACTTGCCTCACTCTTGATATGACCCTGGTTTCTGTTTAAAAGAGAAAATCTGTGTTAAACTCAGATCTCAAATTATTCAATTAGGGTCAGAAAGGGGACAAGGAAAAAGTACTTGGCATATAAAACTTCAGTGTTATGTTTGTTATGTTATGTTACATTACATTATGTTATGTTATATTGTTTTGTTATGTTGTTATGTTATGTATGTTATGTTATACGTTATATTATGTTATGTTATATGTTATGTTATGTTGTTATGTTTGTTATGTTATGTTATGTTGTTATGTTATGTTATGTTATGTTATGTTATGTTATGTTATGTTATGTTATGTTATGTTATGTTATGTTTTCCTTTAGTTTTCACTTTGAAATCCCATGTCTTTTTGAGTCAGTTCCTGTACTTCAATACATTTCTGGCTTCTATACTAGCTCATCACAAAGAAAATTCATAGCTGTGAAGTTTTGAGTAAAGATCTAAAAATCATCTTAGCATCATCCTTGCTGTTTCCCACTTTATAGCTGAAGACAACGAGCTTAGAGTTGTTTATCATTTCCCTTAGGGCATATGGCTAATAAGGCATTTTAAACCACATCTGTCTCATTTCAAAGCTGCTCCTGGATTTGATGGTATTTGAAGGCCACTTTATCTCAATTAACTCTGGGCATTTTAGAGGCAATGAGTTAAAAGTAATCAAGGATGAGAAAAAAATGAAATTTGTATTCCAAATGGTCGCATTGCTTATGATGATGCAATTGCTCTGTGGAGTCAGGCAAAGAGACAACATCATATCAAAAATGGCACCTTAACAGTCTCGAAAGACTGGCTTCAGATTTTATAATATAGTACAAATTTGTACAGGCCACACAGACTCTCTCAGATTCACAGTGAATTCCTCATAGTTCTATAAATCTTCGACATAAAATTATATTGGGATTCTTTAGAGTTCTGAAAATGTAGATTTTCACGAGCTCTGTGAAAGGTAAATTTGGGGGCCTATGCTTTTCTGGTTTATTGGACCCCCATGCATGGTCAAATAATAACAATTCTTACAGCAAGCATAATTCATTGAGCTATGATTTCTGATAACAAGATAAATATAGGTAAGTATTTAGAAAATGAGAGGGGCAATAATTAGGTATAGTTAATATTTAATTATTTCTAGTGGCTTAATTATGTTGGCATCACAAGTTATAAACATGCATGTCTTTCTCACTCAATTTGATTCAAAGGAAACAGTGACTGAGATACATAATTGACAGACTTTCTTTTGAATATCTAATGAGAAACTTTGTGACCCTTGTCAGAATGCTCTATCTGACTTTTAAAAAATGTACTTGTCTGTTGAGAACAACAAGCCATTTAATGTCAGTATTATCCAGAAGAGACTGACTGGGCACTTAGCCTGAATACACACAACTTGAAATCTGGCTTTTCTAGTCCTTCCTTTCCTACAGACCCCTGAAAATAGACAGGATGGCCATGAGAAATTCAATTTATCTTGTTTTATCATGATAAACTTTATTCTTAACAAGATGGAATATGGTACAAAAAGTGAATAAGATACCCACCACAAGTTTTGTTGCTTATTATATGGAAAGAAAAAAATAACTGCCAAACCCCTTCTTTTATTTTTTTTTAATTCTATTTGTCTCTTCTAGATAGGGGTTCGCATCTTTTTCATAGACCCTTGGGACATGAATTACTTTGTTTTACCTCATAATTCTGTGGTTTTTCTACAAATTGAGAAAAGAAGAGAGAGAGGGAGAGAGAGAGAGAGAGAGAGAGAGAGAGAGAGAGAGAGAGAGAGAGAGAGAGGCAGGAATGTGGCCCAGGGGCCAAAGTCAATGACAATAGAATCAAAAGACCCAAAACTATAACAACATAAATTTAAAATGGATCTTTTAGTTATACTGGCAGGCCAGGGGGTTAAAGGTGGATATATGGGAACCCTCTGGAAACTTGGGTGAAGGGAGATCGATGCTGATAGTGGGAATGGCCTAATTCTCTGTTACTATGCTTGAATTCCAACTATGAAGGATTTGTAATTTACAATGATTTCAATACGAAATTTAAGAAACAGGGGCCAGAGCTGTGGCACAAGTGGTAGGACATTTACCATGCATGTGCTAACCTAGGATGGACCACAGTTTGATCCCCTGGTGTCCCATATGGTCCCCCAAGCGAGGGGCGATTTCTGAGGCATAGCCAGGAGTAACACCTGAGCATCACTGGGTGTGTCCTAAAAACCAAACATAATTTTCAAGTCAAATAAAATGAAAAGAAGTTGATGAATATAAATTTTTGAACAAATCAGTAAGTAATAGAAAGTAAGAGCTGGTTGTATTATTTCTATAACCCAAGTTGTCTTCTGTAACTTTACAGTAGCAAATTACTTTGCTTTGCCACTGGGATAAAAGGCTGCCAAAAATAGGCTTGCAATAAACAAATAGTTGTCTGAATCTTGAGTAAAATAAGAAGTATGCATAATGATTGTATCAACAATTATTCTATATAGAAGCAATTAGAGGATGAAAAGTTGTCCACAGAATTTTAGGTTATATTAAATTTAATATTCCTTTTTGGTACAAAATACTCATCATAGGAATCACCCCCATTCCCACGTGTTGGAACATTCCAAGGAAGAGAACCCATTTTGCATTTCATGCTAATAACTCTCCGTGTAGTTACCTAATAACATTTCTGTTTATGTCAAAGTCTTTTCTAATTTTGTAGAAGATGGAAACTAGTTGACTTTGACATTCTTCAAAAAAATGGGGAAAGACATTGCTGCAAGGTAATTCGGAAGTAAAAGATCTTGTAGAGATTTTTTTTAAATGAATGACTATTTAGCTTTCTTTTATTTAGGCTAACCTCACATACATGGGCCTACTTCAAACTGTGAACCTTTTCAACATTAAGAAGTCATTAATCTATGGTTAATAACGTTAGTAAGAAATTTCAAAGTCAGGTAAAAAGAGGTTGCTTCCAATTAATAAAATAAGCTTTTTTTTTTATTAATAGTAGCAATTCACTAGTTAATTTGAGCTACAATGTAAAGTAAGGAATATAGGACTAACAGTATTAGAAGAGCTAGGAACGGGCCCAGAGAGATAGCACAGCAGCTTGCCTTGCAAGCAGCTGATCCAGGACCAAAGGTGGTTGGTTCGAATCCCGGTGTCCCATATGGTCCCCGTGCCTGCCAGGAGCTATTTCTGAGCAGACAGGCAGGAGTAATCCCTGAGAACTGCCGGTGTGACCCAACCCCCCCCCCCCAAAAAAAAAAAGAAGAGCTAGGAATATTCACTTTCCCTCTCTCCATGTACAGTTGCCATTCTTCTCCCCTCTGGCACACCATACTCTGACTCAACCTCCTCTGAGTCTCACACTTTTAAAAGACCCTTCCCAGGTCTTTAGACTTGAAGAACTTAATACAATTCCCTGAATGGAGAAACACATATGTCATCCACTTCCATTGTATTGTAACCTATATTTTGAAAATAAAAAAAAACACAAGATCTTAAGTTAATTTAATATGGTTACCTATATTTTGAATATAAAGACAAGATGTTACATTAATATAGCTGAAGTTTTCAGATTCTGTCTAGCCAATGAAGATTTAAATTTTTATCTATATGGATTTTTCTATATCCCATCACTGTCCTTCATATGTCAGTATCCATTTCAATAAGTGAATATTCACATTTAATACTGCATGTCTATTTCATTTGTCAATTGCCAATTGCGTGCTGACCTTGAGGAATGCAAGTGTAAGTAAAATATTTGTTCTATCTTCAAGTCATTTATATTACCAGAGCAAGAAGACAAGAAAGACAAGTTCATTTTACAGCATTTCAACTCCTTTTATCGTCATTCAACAGAGAACAGCAGTGGATCTTACAATTTGATGCTGTAGAAATTTTGGCAATGGTGCAGTCCTTTAGTTGATCCTTTCTACATGTTGCATGTATCCAGAGTAGAATGACACTTTGGAAGCAAAATAGACATGTAAAAAAAGTGAAATTCTATTGATTTTACAGTTTACCATTTTTTTAAAAGACTAGATTAGTATACATATTGAAAGAAAAACTCAGCCATAATTTGTTAAAATGTGCAAAACAAGCCCCATCTTTTTACTAAAATTCCTATTAACAAAAAAATAAATAATTTTTCCTGCTTATATTCCTGAAAATAATCCATACATATTTCCAACATAATTACATATATTGTGTCATAAACTTTAAAATAATAAATCATTTGAGGACATACTTTGCCTAGGTAGATAGATAAACAAGTAGATATATAGAGGAACAAGTTGCTTATTTAATATTTTAATTATTTTACATTAATATTGTTGATGGCCACTTCATCCTTCTCCAGCTTTTATTCGCCTCTCCAAACTTGGTAATCTCAGTTCTATTGTCATATTCCAAATGTTTATTTTCATTTGCTATTATCCAGTTTTTTTTTCTGTTACTGTATATACCAGAGTATGAGGGAGATAATCTGCTTTACCTTTGATAAATGTGTTTTCTTTGAAGAAGTATCTATTCAACTCTTCTCTGTTTAAAAGAGAATTCTATAAAATGTTTTATAGTATGCTATATTGGCCCTTCTGTCATCTCTACAGTGTACTTATATTTTCTCCCATTCAGTAGAGCGGTGTTTTAATTTTAGTTGCAATTAGCTTTGCAGTGAGGACATTTTATAGTTCAACATCATTCCATTTACTATTTTTATGTGACCTTTGGTTTTCTGTCTATATTATCTCAAAACAATGACAGTTTGAATTATTTACCAATTTGGAGTCCTTTGGCCTCTTTTTCTTGACTGATTGCTAGGCCTATTATTTACAATGTTGTTGTATAATGTGATAAACATAGACATCCTTGCCAGTATCTGACTTTAGAGCTGTGTTTCTCTTAGAAGGCAATACTGCCGCCCATAGGGAGGCATTGAAATGATCTGATCAAGGACAAATAAAGAGATAAAGAGATAAAGCTTTTAACTCTCACCATCACTATTGCATATTATGTTGGCTTTGGTTTTGTGATAGATGGCCTTTGTTGTATTGAGGTAAGTTTCTTTTATTCCAAAATGAGATCTTTTTTATTATGAGTTAGTGTTAAATCTTGTTTAAAAGTTTTCTCTGCAGCTATTGATATTATATAATTTTATCTGGCTTTTGATGCCATATCTCACGTACATCAAACCATCCTACTAGAATGAATCCTACATAGGATTTAAGCTTTTTGATGCATTGCTTAATTCTATTTGCTAAGATATTGTTGAGAATATTTACATCCCCATGCATGAGGGATATTTGTCTTCTTAAGTAATAACTTAAAAGGTTATTTTTAGGTAACTTTTAAAGTAATAATTCTTTGTTATCATGGCAATGTTGACCTCATGAAGATTTAGGAAAGGTATTTGGTTTTGTTTTATTTTGGGGGAAAGTTTAAGGAAGATAGGTAATATCTAATCTTTGAAAGTTTGATAGAGCTCAGTTGTTCATCAGTCTGTACCTACGCTTTTATTTTTGGACTTATTTCTTATTACTGCTTCAATTTCCTTGCTTGAAATTGAACTGTTAAAGCTTTTCATTTTCGGAAAATGTTTGTTAAATTGTATTTAACTGATTAAATGGCACCTCAAAAATCTTCTGTGGATAAAAACTTGAATGTAGAAACCACAGAGCAGGATGGTGGACCACAAACAAATAATAACCCTACAGCAATTGTATCATGTTTAAAGGTTGTGGGCATTTTAATGATATCGAGATGCAGTTTACATAAAAAGCCATACATTTCAGCAATTTTGTAACCAGGTTGTTTAACTAAATCACTTTGAATGGTATTAGGTTACCACACTTGTCCTATGCTATTTACTCTGGAGATTTCTGTTGTATTTTGAGTTGTATTGTGAGTTGAAAGATTCCAAATTTGTTTAATTTACTTTAATTTTAGTTCTCCATTACCAATGTCCAAATGCAATATCTAGTCAATAGCAGCCACAAAACATATTTATGAACTGTAACACAATGGATTAATATTGTGGACTTCTAAAGACTCTTCTGTCATATCATTGTTGGTCTGATTGTATAAGACAAAACTTTTTATTTTTTAAATTTACTTGTTCCGGGGATGGAATGATAGCACATCATTAGGGAGTTTGCCTTGCATGCAGACCACCCAGGATGGACCCAGGTTCAATCCCCGGCATCCCATATGGTCCCCTGAGCCTGCCAGGAACTATTTCTGAGCGCAGAGCCAGGAGTATCCCCTGAGCACTGCCAAAACTCAAAATAATAATAATAATAAAATAAAAAGGCCCAAAATCAAAATAAATAAATTAAATAAATAAATTTTCTTGTTCTATTGAATTGTGAACACCTGAAAGTTCCAGGCTGGATCTTATATCATTTGATACGTAATTTATATCATTAGAATAAATGTCAGGCAATAATAATTATTGAAGAAGACTTGTTGGACTATTTCCCAAGGGAAGGAACTGATGCCTTCCTATTTATAACTCTTTGAAATTGTACTAGACCTTATGAGTTTGAAAAGTCCTCTCTGGGGTTAGACAGGAAAGCCAAATGCCCATCATCAGGGATTTGAAACAAAGACAAGGTACTGAACTAAATAAATCTTAATATTTCTTTTAATACATAAGTATCAGCTAATATTTAAAGTAATTTGACTCTTAAGAATAAGAGTTAAAATTATCTAAATCTGAGAAATGAAAGCTGGACATCAAGTGGTTTCCTTAAACTTGTTCTCTTCCTAGAGGTTAATTTTGTTTGTTTGTTTGTTTGTTTGTTTTTAGATGAAGCCAGGTATTTCTGTTTTAGCTTTGCAGTAGCCTAACTCAGAAAGCCCAGTAGAAATCCCAATTGCTTCCTCTCTCAGTTCCCCTAGTCAATCCACTACAAGTTCTGCACCAATTTGTGTCCTAAATATCGAACCCATCTACTATTTTATCTTCTCCTGTCATTGAGTGTAAGAGACTGATGTTCATCCAAATCACAGTAGTTTTAGTTCATGTTTTTACTCTGCTGCTAACACTGTTACGGGGTAGAGTTTTTCTTACGATTATTGTTAAGACTCCTCTAGCATATGTTATGGGTTTCTCCATTGTTCTCAGGACAAAGAATATCTTTCTTTTTTCTTCTCACTCTTAAGTCAGTCATGTTCCTTCATTTCCTGGTCATGACCCTGCCTATCTTAGTCCTGACTGTCTTCTTAGTACTTGCCTTTAATGTTGATCTTTCATTCTCAATTTAAGTGAATTTTCTCAGCTTGGCTTCTTCTATGCTCTCTTAAAATAGAGCTTAGATAGTTTCAAATCCTCACCCCCATTGTTTTGTTTTGTTTTGTTTTGTTTTGTTTTAGAAAGTATACATCATTGTAAGTGAATGTGGGTATGAGTATATCCATTTTGTATACCTAGGTTTGTGTGATTTATGTATGCTTATTGATAATTTTTATTCCATATCTGGCTTTTTAGTGGACAGTAAATCCAATAAAAATAGGGTATAACTCAGATGTATTTGCTCACCAGAATAATCTCAGCATCCCTGTTTTATCATTATGCATGTGTTTATTTATTCATTTATTTAGAAAAGGATATAAAGACTCAAGGTTGATGCTTAGAGCAAGCTTAGTTAATTCTAGAGGATATCTGACAATAGATTTTTACTGTCCATGAAGGGTCAGATCCATTTTTAAATTAGTGCTTCCACTAGGTCTTTGGCTTAAATCCTGGGTAACAGTAAAAATTACAAAGAAAAATTGTTTTTAGTATCAGCAATTGAAAATCTTTAAAATCAAAATTACCATAGTTCTATACAAAATTACATTCTAAGACTATGTTTGCCTTAGTTGTCCATATTGTATTAAAAACAGTCAGAATTTCTTCAATTTACATGGATGATACCAATGCAAAGGTGAATGCCATTTTTAATAATAGATTACTTTTATTATATTGCTTATTTCTTATGATAGATTTTAAGTGGTCAGAGTGAGTAGTCAGATATACTTATGATTATTTTGGGCCCACTGACTTTGTGAAGAAAAAGTTGACACTAATTTTGCTTGACAGGTAAATTATAATCATCATTATGGAAAATAGATAGATGATAGATAGATAGATAGATAGATAGATGATAGATAGATAGATAGATAGATAGATAAACACTAATGAGAAGATATACTTATAAATTTTTAGTCCTACTATTATATTTCATCTCAACCTCGAGAATGGGTCCAAGAAGGAACAAGTAAGAAAATAAGATGATTTTACTTGATTATGCATTTAATTAATTTAATTGATGTCAGATGGCTCCTCTTTGCCTAATAATTTTGTTGTTAAAAATGATATTTGTTGGGGCCACAGTAATAGTACAATAGTACATTTGCCTTGTTCACAGTTGACATAGGTTCAATCCCTTGCATCCCATATGACCCCCAAGACAGCCAGGAGTTATTCCTGAATGCACAGTTAGGAAGTAACCCCTGAGCTCTACCAGGTTTGACCCAAAACTAAAAACAAAATATTGTTGGAGTTATGTTAGTATGGCTGTGTTATGAAAGACTAAGTACTGTGTAAGTTCTAAGACACTGCAGAAGCATTATTTTTAACTTTGCCATCTTCTTCTACATCATCATCTTAACCACAGTATCTGATATCCCAGTGATATTTGGAGTAGAAGGAAAGCATCCCTATTTTTAAAAAAAATTTTTACTGTGGCAAAGTGAATTACAAATCTTTCATAGTAATATTTACTGTCACATAGGGACAATGAATGAGGGGCATTCCTACCACCAGTGTTGTCCTCCCTCCACCCCTGTTCCCAACATACATCCCACTAATTTTGATTTGGTACATTAAGGAAGACTTTAATATGAACTTATAGGATAATTAGTATTTCAAAGGTGTTATTGAGAATACCAATAAAGAAATATGACTATAAGATTCTCCTTTGCTTCTGAAGTGCAATATACCCACATTCATGATTTTTAGCATACTTTGGTCACAGGAAATGTGATTACAAACATGATTGTAGTTGGGTTTTAGTCATAAACAGAACTCCCCCCTTCACCAGTGCAACATTCCCACCACCAATACCCTCCCCCCTTCTCATTCCCTGCCTGTATTTGAGACAGGCATTTTACTACAGTTACTTTTCTTAAGTTTAGTAAGCTGTTGGTTTTTTTTTCTCTTTTTAAAGGATATGTGTTAAAAAAAGAATACAGTAGTAATAGTGTTAGAGTGACAATTGCCATTGTTTGCATAGGCCCAACAAAATGTGGGGATATTGGGGGGGGAAAGCCTTGGTCTAAATACAAGGAGACAGCAAAGAAATGTGCACTTTTGAGTTTCCCCTTAAATAGAAAACAGTGATTCAGCAAAATCCCTTGGAATATATGTTCTGAGTCAGAGTAGTTGGTTTGAATCCTTTAGCACAACTCATTAGTTTGTGACCTGGCAGTTGCCCAATCCCCAGAATTTTAGTTATCTCATGTTTGGTAGTTATGCATGATAGTTATATCATGTATCTTATATCTTGTATATATATATACCTTATATATACATATATATCTTATATCTTATGAGGTAGGTATGAGCCTTAACAGAGATAATGCAGATCAAGTCTTAGAATAGTCCACAAGTGTTATCTGTTAGCATGTAGCTTACAGTCTACACGTAAGGAGGCAGAAACCTGGTTTCCTCATTTATTGTCATATCTCTAACTACTAGAAATATAATATTTGTACCTAATAAGAACTCAGTTTCTGAATAAATGAACAGAACCATTGAGGAATATAATATGGCTAAAACAAAAAAAGTAATTCGTTTCAAGCTAAAACACTAGCAAATGCATGCTTTGATTTTTTAACTCATATTTCAAAATCTTTTGACAGACATCTGAAAAAGTATATTAATACAAATATAATTTCTCTAAAATGGTATATTTTACCAAAAGACAAAGAAACCTGTCTTTCTTGTAATGTTCTGTTTGACCTTTAAAAATAATACTTAGAGAGGACAGCATTGGAGTCACTAGTTTGATTAAATATTGAAATAGAACATGCATTTTAAAGTACTTCTTTTTGAACCAGTACTTATTCTAAATGATCTACTGAGAACATTCATACCCCAAAATGCACTTAGCACTTGTAATACAATTAGTATTTAATATATTCCTATAGTTTAATGTACCAGATGATATAACTTAGTTATTGAGGACAAAGTACTGGTCCTAGTGCTTACTGGGCAAGAAGCAATGGGACTAAAGTTTTTTTTACTTAATTTGTTTTTGTTTTATGGCAAGAAGTTATATCTAGCAGGGCTTGAGGGCTATTCCTAGCTCTGTGTTTTAATGGTCATTCCTATTAATACTTGGGGATAATAAAATGCTAAATAATCAAACTCATCCCTCATATTGCATCCAACACGTTGAACTTTTTGTTAATTTTTTATTATAATGACCATGATTTACCAAACTATTTATAATAAAGTTGTTTCATTCATTAAATATACCAACACAAAACTCACCGTCAGTGTATCTTTCCCTCTACTAGTATCCCCAGTTTCCCATTCATAACTCTAACTTGCCCTCTTGCAGGCACAAAAAATATCACTTCATACTGTTTTCTTTACTTGAGTCTAGTATTTTTAATATATTTTTAATAATTTTATTTAAGTACCATGGATATAAACATGTCTGTAATTTGGTTTTATACACAGAATGCACACCCACCATCAACAGTGCAATTATACTGCCATCATTGCCACCATTTCCTGCCACTTAACTCCCCATACCCCCTGCCTGTCTACCAGATAGGCATTGTATTTCTCTCTTTATTGTTGTCATGGTAGCTGTTAGTGTAGTTATTTCTCTAACTGCACTTACCATTGTTGATAATAATCTTTTTATCATTGACTGATCCTCCCAGCTTTCATCCCTATTGTTTTTGGATGTTATTATTATACTGTCTTTTATTTTTCCTAAATACTACACATGAGTGAGACTAATCTATATTTATCTCTTCCCTCTGACTTATTTTACTCAATATAGTAGTCTCCAAGTCTAAACATGTATAAACAAATTTTGTGACTTCATTTTTTCTAACAGCTGCATAGTATTCCACTGTAAAGATGTACCACTGTTTTCTTAGCCATTCACCTGTTGTTGGACATCTGGGTTGTTTCCAGATTCTGGCTATTGTAAATAGTGCTGCTATGAACATAAAAGTGCAAAAGTCATTATTATATTGTGTTTTTGTGTTCCTAGGGTATATCCCTAGGAGTAGTATTGCTGGATTATATGGGAGTTCAATGTCCAGTTTTTTGAGGAATATTCATTTTGTTTCCCCAAAAGTCTGGACTAGATGACATTACCAACAGCAGTGAATGAAAGTTTCTCCTTCCCCAAGCCCATGCAGCAGTGGTTATTGTTGCTCTTTGTATGTGTGCCAATTTCTGTGGTGTGAAATGATATCTCAGACACAGAGAAAAAAGTTTTAACATCTGAATATTAAGAAACTTACTACTGGGGTTGGAGCAGTAAAGCAAGCGGTAAGGCATCTGCCTTTCCAGCGCTAGCCTAAGACAGACCGCAGTTCGATCCCCTGGTGCCCATTATGGTTCCCCAAGCCAGGAGCGATTTCTGAGCACATAGCCAGAAGTAACCCCTGAGCTTCACTGGGTGTGGCCCAAAAACCAAAAACCAAAAAACAAACAAACAAACAAAAAAAAACTCACTACTGAACAATCAGTGGGTCAAAGAGGAAAGCAAAAGATTCCTGGAAACAAATGAGAATGAAGACCAAATTATCAGAATCTGTGAGACACAGCAAAAGCTGTACTGAGAGGAAAATTTATAGCTTTGCAAGCATCCATCAGGAAGGAAGAAGGGGCCTAAATAAATAACTTACTGTTACAGATTACAAAACTGGAAAGTGCACAACAAAATGAACAACAAAAATAGGAAGGTGGAAGGAAATAATAAAACTTCAAACAGAAATCAATGATTGAGAAATACAAAATTAATCCAAAAGGTCAATGAATGGAAGAGATGTTTCTTTAAAAAAATAAACAAGATTGATAAAAAAAAATACTAGCAAAACATAGAAAGGAAGAGAGAGAAGCTTAATAAAAAGAATCAGAAATAAGAATGGGCAGATTACTACAGATAGTATAAAAATTCAAAGGGGAATCAGAGACTACTTTGAGAAACTCTAAATCACAAAACATGAGAACCTGAAGAAATCAATAGATTATTGGACTCTTATAATCTCCCAGGATTGAACCATGATAATATAGCAGATCTCAACAGACACATCTCTATTGAGAATATTAAAATGGTAATCAAAAGTCTTCCCCCCAAAAAAACCCAGACCCAGATCAATTCACTAATGAATTCTTTCAAACCTTTCAAGAGGATCTACTGCCTATACTTTTCAGGCTTTTCTGGGAAATTGAAGAAAGAAAAAACACTCCAAATAGTTTTTATGAATTTAACATCACTCTGATACAAAAGCAGATAGAGATGCCACCAAAAAAAGAGAAATACAGACCAATACCCCTGATAAACATGAATGCAAGATCCTTTACAAAATCCTAACAAACAGATTCAATATTTTATCAAGAAGTCATACAGCATGACCAAGTAGAATTTATTCCAGAGATGCAAGGATGGTTCAACATACACAAGTCAATCAATATAATAAACAACAGGAAAATTAAGAACCATATGATCATATCAATAGATGCAGAGAAAGCATGTGATAAGGTCCAACTCCCATTATTGCTAAAAATTCTCAACAAGATAGGAACGGAAGGAACTTTCCTCAATATAGTAAAGACCATTTAGTATATAAAGACCAATATAGTAAAGATACATTTATTGGCAAATTGGCAAATATTATTCTCAATGGGGAAAAATCTGAAAGCATTTCACCTAAGATCTGGCACAAGGCAAGACTGGCCCCTGTCCAATTCCTATTCAACATAATACTGGAAGTTCTTGCAATAGCAATTTGGCAAGAAAATTATGTCAAGGGCATCCAGATAAGAAAGAAAGAAGTCAAATTCTCACTGTGTGCAGATGACATGATACTATACTTAGAAAATTCTAAAGACTCTACCAAAAGTAGAACAATAGAAACAATAAACTCATATAGTGGAGTGGGAAAGCTACAAAATTAATGTGCAATAATCAATGGCCTTCTTATACACACATAATGATAGAAAACAAATAGACATTAAACAATTTTATTCAAAATAATCCCACATAAATTCAAATACCTTGGAGTCAACTTAACTAAAGAAGTAAAGGACTTATACAAAGAAAACTATAAAGCACTGCTTCAAGAAATAAAAGAGAGGACACAAGGAAATGGAGATATATACCCTGTTTTTGATTGGGAGGATTAATATAATTAAAATGGCAATACTTCCCAAAGCATTGTATAGATTCAATGCAACCTCTCAAAAGGATAACCAGGATATTCTTCAAAGAAGTGGATCAAACTCTCCTGAAATTCATCTTGAACAATAAATGCTCCAGAATAGCTAAAGCAAACCTGAGGAATAAAAGATGGGAGGCATAACTTTCTCCAACTTTAACTTGTACTACAAAGCAATAGTCATTAAAAAAAAAAGCATGGTACTGAAATAAAGAGAGACCCTCAGACCAGTGGAATAGGCTTGAATATTCAGAGATTGGTCCTCGGATATACAATCAATTAATCTTGATGAAGAGGCAAGAAATGCAAAATGGAGTAAGGAAAGTCTCTTCAATAAGTGATTTGAGACAACTGGTGGGCCACATGCAAAGAAACCTCTATCTAACACCTTGCACAAAGGTCAAATCAAAATGAATTAAAGGTCCTGCTGTCAGACTGGAAAGTATAAGGTATATAGAAGAAAACATAGGCAAAACACTTCATGACATTGAAACTAAAGGCATCTTCAAAGAGAAAACAGCACTGTCCAAAAAAACTGGAAGCAGGGATAAACAAATCAGACTATATTAAGCTGATAAGCCTCTGCACCTCAAAGGAAATAGTGCATAGAATTCAAAAGCCACCCACAAAATGGGAGAAATGATTCACCCAATACCCAGCAGATCTGGGGCAGATATTGAAGATATACAAGGTACTGACAGAACTTAACAAGAAAAAATCTAACCCCATAAAAAAATGGGAAGAAATAAACAGACACTCAATGAAGAAACACCCAAAGGCACATGAAACAATCCTCCACACCACTAATCACCAGGGAGATGCAAACCCATTGAACATTCTTTTTCTAGCCCAAACTGAAAATATCTTTTCTTTTTTTTTTCTTTTTAAATTTTTTATTAAATATATTTTTATTTAAGTAACAGGATCATATTTGGGTTACAGTCATAACCAGAACACCCCCCTTCACCAGTGCAACATTACCCCCTCCCCTTTTCCCATCCCCTATCTGTATTCAAGACAGGCATTCTACTACAGTAATTTGTATTTAAGTTCAGTAAGTTGCATTTTTTTCCTTAAAGGATAAGAGTAAAAAAAATATAGTAAAGGTGTGATAGTGGCAGTCGCCAATGTTTGCAGAGGTTCAGAAAAATAGAGAAAATGTAAAAAAGAAATCCTTGACTTGATTACATAAAGGCCTCACCCCAGAAGTTTTTTGGCATAAGACAGACTCTGGGTTTCAGGCATACCAGTCTATCCAACTCCAGTCATTCTCAAGGTCCCGGTGAAACTTTTGCACACTTTAGCTATAGTTGGTATCAGACTTTTATATTTAAAGACTCCACATCAGGCTGATGTGGAGCATCCTCTAGTTTCAGCATATCATTAAATGCGGAGCGATCTGCCCTGCATGCAGACTGTTGCTGAGTCACCTGGGTGTTGGGGGTACTCTTTGGAGTAAAACAATGCCAAAGCAGTGGTAGGTCTTCTCTGGTAGAGACTTGGATTCTGAAATGTTAAAGACAATTGTGGTTGTTTCCATAGTTCAGGTGTGTGGGGGCGATGCCCACACTTCTGAGGCCTGAGCCAAATCATTATGCCAATGTTCAGAGTAAAAGGCCTAATTACATTACCAAATTTGTGTTCCCATCTCTATTAGATAAGAACTTGTTTGCATATGTATTATTTTCCCATTTTAATGTGCCTATGCAAAAGAGAAGCAATGCCACAAGATATTGTTGGTGCATCTGGGGGCCCACAAATAAAGTCCAACATTTCCCATAACTTGGTATAAACGTGAAATCTATACAGAGTTACTCTTCTCCCAGTATTGCTTATAAAACAGATCTCACAGGGGGAGAACCAAACAATCAAATAACTAATCTATTGGGCAAAATTGTCACAAATGAGGATATTTGAAAAGAGTTATAGATGTTACGGGAATACATCTGAGATATACAAAAGAGATACATGTGACCCTTTTATGATTTAAAAAGAAAAAAGAAAGAAAGAAAACATTTGAAGACAACAGGTGATAGTTGAGTTTGAGACATTTTTTGCGGCATTACGGAACCCTATATTGTCCTTAAACTAGGGGTTATGCTGAAGCTGATTCCGGTATCATGCAACAGTCCATAGTTTGATGGGGGCATGAGGGGCCACCAAGCATGGGTCAATAGGCGTGTTGGTTGTAGTTGTTTGTAGGCATGAGCTGGGGACCGAGAGGGTGTCATTCAATGAGAAGCTGGATCGTGGTGTTGGGGCAGAAGGTCAGTCTTGGTGTCTACCCAATTAGGAACTGAGGATAAAGAGGGTTGAGTAAAAGATAATGGTTCAGAGTTTGGGTATGAGGAGGTAGGAGAGACAAAGGGGTGTGGGGAGAGGCAATACATAAAAGACTAGACAGTAAAGGTCAATTTGAGTGTTTTATCAGAATCTAGGACATCCTGATTCTATTCCTAGGATCAGTCTAGGATCAGGAACATTTTTGGATAATGATTAAAAAGTATATTTGTCACTCCCGCGCAGCTTTGAAAAATAGTATTACTAGCAAACGAAACAGGGGGTCCAATATACATAAGGGAGGGGTTTCCTTCCTCCGCCCGCCCCCCAGGGCCTGAGTTGCCAGGGCCGGCCATGAAGATCTGCCTGGCTTATGGGGGGGGGGGTCCCAGTCTCCTGGACCAAGTGTTCAGTCCAGGAGATCTGTGGCCCGCTGTCCGACCAGCGACCCTAACATACCAGAGAAAAAGAGGGACGGCTTTCCTGGCATGTGCGCTCAGCTGGGTCCAACTGCGAGCTCCCTCTCCAGCCAAACTGAAAATTTCTTAATATTGAATACTGAAAGGGCTTGGACTGTTTTCCATTTTCAGCTCCTACTGGAATTTATAAGCTAATATTGGTTTAATATATTAAGTTAACATATTAATAGACCTCCTCACACAATTTGCTAACACACCACACTCATCACTCAAGTTTCAGTATCCCTCACCAGAGTGGAATTTGTTTTATTGCATGGCACAATTTTCAATCACCATTTCTAAGGGCTAAAACCAATCAGCTGTTAACATGCTATGGTTTCTTCTATTTGTTTGATTGGTTTGGAGGCGATACCTGGCGATGCACAATGACCACTTCTAGTGCTGTACTCAGGAATTATTTCTTAATTCTGGGGAGACCATAAAGGTTGCCAGGTATTGAACGTGGGTTGGCCACATGCAAGGAAAGTGCCCTAATCTCTATTGCTCTGTCTAAACACACTATAGTTTCTAACCTCTAACACCTGCTCCCTGCAGACTGTGAGACCAGACCCATTGAGGAACAGGAGCTCTCAGCAGAGGCCTCAGAGAACATCTCTTTTCTTTTAATTTTTTTTTATTTAAACACCTTGATTACATACATGATTGTGTTTGGGTTTCAGTCATGTAAAGAACACCACCCATCACCAGTGCAACATTCCTGTCACCCAATGTCCCAAGTCTCCCTCCTCCCCACCCGACCCCCGCCTGTACTCTAAACAGGCTCTCCATTTCCCTCATACATTCTCATTATTAGGACAGTTCAAAATGTAGTTATTTCTCTAACTAAACTCCTCACTCTTTGTGGTGAGCTTCCTGAGGTGAGCTGGAACTTCCAGCTCTTTTCTCTTTTGTGTCTGAAAATTATTATTGCAAGAATGTCTTTCATTTTTCTTAAAACCTATAGATGAGTGAGACCATTCTGTGTTTTTCTCTCTCTCTCTGACTTATTTCACTCAGCATAATAGATTCCGTGTACATCCATGTATAGGAAAATTTCATGACTAGAGAACATCTCTTATATACAGCGATTTCACAACATCTTTGGAAAGTAAAGTGAAAATAGTAACATTGACATTGGAATACAAACCAATTAACAAATGGGGGGGAGGAAAGGAATGGGTGAGACCATAAAGACAGTGGTGAATGAAGTAGGCACTTTGGTAATGGGAAGGGTAAAAGAAGCACATTAAATTTGTATTTGAATACCATACATTTTAACACTATTGTAATTTTCTAAGCTACAATAAATTTTTTAAGAGTGCCAGAGAGATTTCATAGCAGACTGGGCATTTTCCTTGTATGCAGCTGACTTGGTAAACCTGGTACCACAGATGGTCCTAGCTTTGACAGAAGTGACCCCTCATTGAACAAGAGTCAGAAGTAAGCTCTGAGCACAGCAAAGTGTGCTCCCTCCAATTTTAAAGAGAAATATTCAACATAGTTTTTGTATTTCAATATCAAACCCATGACAATTTTCCATAGAAGCACATAGGAATGGATCAAGGATTTAAAGTCTAAATGCTTCCAATCACCTCACTGGGATTTCTCTTTACTGCATTTAGAATCTGGGTCCTCCTAAGTTAAAAGGAAACACTAAAGCTTCTGTAGGCTCTTTCTAATCAAAGCAGGAGTCCATTTCATTCTTCAAAGTCCTGATTAAGTGGAACTGTGATTCGGAGGACTGAAGAAGACTTAGAAGGATTTTTAAAAGCAGAAAATATACACTTGTATTTTGTCACTTCGAGCAAATGGACCTGTGGCTGTTCAGTTCAGCTAACTTAAGTTTGGCAGATTAGATCCCTTTTAAGCCCAAAATCACATTTCTCTTCTCTTTGTTTTGGGTTCAGTCCCAGGACCCATAAGAAAATGACTGTGCCTCATACCTGCTTCTGTGCAATCTCTCTTTGCTCACTCTGCTTTTGTCTCACTTCCTTTCCAGAAATAATATGAACATGCCTTCGTAGCTTTATTATGGACCCATCATCTTATAAATCACTGCCTCTCTTTAGTCAAGTTTAATCCCCAAAGCCACCTTCTCCTTGTCTTTCTTCATCAAATTTACTTCATTTTTGTCCAACCCATGTTGTTGAATGTCTGTAAGATTTCTTGTTTTTAAATAGCGGATTATTTTAAGGGGCATTCGGTGATGTTAAAGTGATTAAGCAGGGGTCCTCAAACTTTTTAAACAGGGGGCCAGTTCATTGGAGGGTCTGACTATAGTAAAAACAAAACTTATGAACGAATTCTTATGCACACTGCATAGATCTTATTTTGAAATGAAGAAACAAAACAGATACAAATACAATATGTGGCCCGCGGGCCATAGTTTGAGGACCACTGGATGAAGGGGTTTAAATTAATGGGTGGTAGAAGGAAAGAACACTTTTGGGGTGATTATATTAGTATACACTTATACATTTAAAGCCTATTGATATAGGAAATGGGGAGAAAGTACATGGATTGAGTATGCAAGACATATACATGAACCACACTCAATTCCAGTACCACATAGTTTCTATTATGTTGTGTATGTAGTCCTAGAAAGCATAATCCCTGAAGCACTACAGAGCCTGATAAAAACCACTTCCTCATGTCTTAGCATACAATGGTCTAGCCCAGCAAAGGTTCTTGAGTACTGCTTGGGAGGCTACCCAAAAAGGAAAATATAATTCTATATAATGAGGTATATTATAACACGTGTTACTCCTATATAGCAGGTAAAGTGTGGAATCTTTCTCACAGAAAAATTCTCCCCAATACATCTATATATATTTTTTGGGGGGTCACACCCAGCAGCGCTCAGGGATTACTCTTGGCTCAATGCTCAGAAATCGCTCCTGGCAGGCTTGGGGGACCATATGGGATGCCAGGATTCGAACTACCGACCCTCTGCATGAAAGGCAAACGCCTTACCTCCCTGCTAGCTCTCCAGCCCCATACATCTATATTTTTAATAAAAAATTTTGCCTCCAAATGATTTATTTCTTTATATTGTTTGTCTCTGTCAGCAATACAGTCACACAAATATAAAAAAAAATGTTTGCTTTTCTTTCACAAATATGCCCCCATAATCTAGAACAGTAACCTGCCACTTAGTATACCCTCAGAATATATTTATGGAAGGATGGGGTAATGGATTGTCATCAAATAATTTATCTTGATGTTTGTTCTCATACTCAGATTGACACGGGCTTTTATCTAAACATTAGAATTGGAAATAGAGTCTTTAAAGGGCTATGATGCGGTTCAATAACAGACCACATGCTTTATATATTCTGGCACCCCGGACTCCATCCCCAGCCCTATTACAAAAATGAGGATGGGTAGAGGGTCCAGGTACAAAGCATTCTGTTCAGAAAAGAGTTTGAAATAGAAAAGAGTTTGAAATCAACAGACTTGGATCGTATTTCAGTCCTAGTCTCACTACCTTGTCATTTGCAAAAAATAACATTCAACTCTCAGCCTGTTTCCCACCTGAAAAAATTGGTTTCATAGGCTCCATCCTAGTCTTCTATTAAAATTAATTAGGGAAAATTATTAGGAAAATATTTTATTTTATTTATTTATTATGTATTTATTTTGTTTATTTTATTTATTAGGGAAATAGGCTAACTTTGCAGAGAAGACGTATTTAAATATTTGATTATTTTAAGTTTGTAAGATGGCACAGTCTGTATTTAATTATACTTTAGATATCTGTCAAGGCAATTACTACATATATTTTTGTCTTCATTTTATTTTATTTTATTTATTTTTATGTGATTTTAATTTTCCGTTGTTTTATTTAATTCTTTTGTTCTTTACTGAGGAACAGGAGAGAAATTAAGAATATTAGTGGAGGGAAGAGGGCACTGTTATGTAATTGGTGTTGAAATACTGTATACCTGAAACTTTTAGATAACTTTATAATTTTGCAATTCGCTGCAACTGAATTAAGAATAATTTTTCTTTACTTCCCTCCTAATTAACCCACAAATACTTTTTATTAGTAGAAGTCATGTATTTTATAATTTTGTTTCCTTGGGGCCACAGTCATAGCACAGCAGTGGGGCATTTGCCTTGCTGCTAACCTGGGGAGGACCTGGGTTCAACTCCTGATATTCCATATGCCCCCCCTCTCCGAGCTTGCCAGGAGTGATTTCTGAGCATAGAGCCAGGAATAACCTCTGCTGCCGGGTGTGCCCCCCCCCCAAAAAAACAAATAAAAAGAAGAAGATAATTTATCTCCATAATACTCCTTTGGATACCTGCAGATTTCTTGGCCTTTTCTGGGTTTCTACCAAATATGATTTAAGCACAGATTCTTTAGCTGACTACACATAAGATAAAAACTCCTTTCACCTGTCATTTATTTTTAAAACTTAATCTACTTTATTTTTTATCCATAGCATCTTTCGCCAATGCACAGAAAATGCTACAAGTTGTGCTTCATTGTTTATCATCCATGTCCTTGAAGGGTAAGAGGGATTTAATATGTTTTATGGATTGATATATTCCTAGAGCCATCTGCACTGATTAAAGTCACTTAATGAACTGGACTTCATTAAGTAATTACCCAGAATATAGTTTGAAGATATACATAATTGGTCTAGTACTCACCCAGTGGTATGTGTCAAGGTTAGGATGCCTATATAACATACTGTGTTCAGGATACTATGGATTTGTACCTTTCTCTTTTCTACATCACTAGTATTCTAAGGGGCAGTTAGTACAGCAGGTAGAACACTTACCTTTTATGCAACTGATCTGGATTTAATATATGGTACCACAAAGCCCACAAGAAATGATCCTTGCATACAAAGCCAGGGGGGACTCCTGAGCACAGTTAGATGGGATGCAAAAGCCAAAAAGAAGAAAATATAGTTTTCCATATTATAAGCCAAATGGCATTGTCACAAAAGTTATGAAGTCTAACAGACATAAGTATGATGCATAGTTCTCATGAAAAAACATATTGCCTAAAAGAGAAAGAGAAATTATTTCTATTGGTAGCAACAACTAGTATGTATTGAATACCCATCAATTGCCAAGGGTTTGATGTAATTATTTTTTTCAGTCATAGCCAGGTAAAAAACAGGTATGTTATAATCTATGCTTTCCATTGAGAAGTCTGAGATTTAAGAAATTAAGTAAATGACTCATTTTATGACAGGTTAAAAAAGCCAGGACTAGTATTCAAATTCCAAAACTATATCTTCACATGTCCAGCTTAGCATAGTACCTATTGCGATATTTTTCCTTCAGGGCCTCCTTTTTCCTCTGTCCCAAGCCTGAAAAGTCAATTATTTTTCTTATTTAGTTTGGTGAAATAAGCTTAGTTGTAAATATGAGAATTAAAGTTAAAAATCTAGAATGAGAGCATTTATGAGAAAAAATTGAAAACAGGATGGTATTAGAGATGAGTCACCATGAATTAAAGACACTTTCTATTCCTGGATTCGATTATAATTTTACTATCAATGTGTCACGAGGTATATAATTCAGCATTCTATACCAAAATTCATTGTACTTATGCATCATCATCATCATGTACTTAAATTCTGGAAGAACATTTTATTTGATTCAAAGATGAAATGAATAAGCTTCATAAACAAGGGTAAACTAAATTCTTGCTAATGGATTAATGTTTATTCCCTATAACAGTTTGTCCAGAGACATTTTCTTTATAATTTCCAGGGACAGATAATGCTAAGAGATCACTTTATGGCCTCCAGTTGTACAACTGCATGAGAATATGCCATAGTTATTATATGCAAATTTACATTATGTAGGAATTTAAAAAACTAAGTTGGGAATCATTATTTTATTCATAACTCTTAAATCAATGGTACTTTCCATTTTGCCTATAAACACTATTTTTATTTGCACAGTGAAGCAGAAGATAATATAGTTTTCTTGGGAGGAGTCAGGTTCAAGAATTAGGTAATTTAGAAAAAAACAGCCCCAAAATAGATGAATAGCTAGCTAAAGAAGCTATGGTACAGCTCCACAACAGAATGTTATGCAACTGTTAGGAAAAACAAAGTCATGAAATTTGCTTATCTATGGATGGATGTGAAGAGTATTATGCTGAATGAAATGAGTCAGAGTGAAAGGAATAGACAGAGGATGATCAAGCTCATTTGGAGGATATAAAAAATAAGATAGTAATTCCCAAATATAGCAGAGACAAGTGTTAGGGAGTTCTATTCAAGGGAAGAAGATTTGCACAATGGGAGAGAGTAGTTAGGGCACAGAAGGGACCACTATGGTAATTATTGAATCATTGGATCATTGGAAACCATTGATCATTGGAAACCATTGATTATTGTAAGTGATCATGCTAGAGAAGTGGGTGCTGAAAGGAGGTAAAGTGATATGCATGGTACTCTTTTAGTAACAATATTGCAAACCACAGTGTCTGAAAAGGAATAAAAGGCAAGAAAGAAAGAGAGAAATAATGAGAGAGAAGAAAAATGCCTGCCACTTACATAGAAGCAGATATGGGAGAGGGCAGAGGAGGGGGGAGAAACTGGGACATTGGTGGTTGAAAGTGTGACTGGCAAAGGGACAATGTCTTGGACATTGTAGGACTGAAATTTAGGAACAACTTTATAACTGTTTATTTCATGGTTACTCGTCAAAGAATTAACTGGATTAAAACTTAATAAATATATACTTGAAAATGATGGTGAGTTGACTATAAAATAAATAAATCTCCTCACTTAAAAATATAGAAAAATGCCCCAGTTTTGGGATGTAGGTGTTCTTATCAACTTTGAACAACAGATGCATTTTTAAAGAAAAAAAAAACAAGCTCTTTTAAGGTTCTATTTTTAGTCTAGTAACTGATTATGAATCAAAATGCTTCTTCAAACCCAATTGCCCAATAAAAATTGCCATAGTAACCATTACATTACAAGACACATCCTTCATATCACACCAAAAACTTCCTCTGGAACTGCTGCTGCCACTTTGACACTGCCATCTGCAATGTCGCTGAGGAGGAGGAGATTGTGGGGGAGGCTGAGGTAAAGGGAACTCTAATTCTTCTGATCTCTAGGAGGAAGAATTCTTAGGACGCAGAAAATGATATAAAACTCATTTTTTAAATTTTTTTCTTTATTGTAATCTAGAAGTGGTCAACTGAATGTGATTGGGCTGGATCTAGGTAAAAAGAGGGGTTGTCTTTTTCCTTCCTTACCCCACACTACTGGGGTCACTGTTCCTGCCTTTTCTTTGTCTGGAATCATTGTTGCCTGCTATTTTTTTGGTTGCTCTTTAATCTTTATGCTTTAAAAATATTTCATCTCAAGAGAAGTTATGGTATCTCTGGATTTCTTGACTTAAATTATTTAAGTCCCCACCATAACCACCTAAGGAAAAGACAGTTTTCATATTTACTACTAAAATCCAAAAAAAAAAAAAAACCAAGTAATATATAGTCTCACCAAATATTATGGAAAGGTTAAAAAGGGAGAAGTTATCTATAGAACCATCATCATCTATCTAATGGCCTGGATGCTACTATTAGTAATAACAAATTTTCTTTGGTGGCCACTCTGAGAAACAGAATTTAAGAGGAATGTAAGTGTGTAGGAAATTTATTGGGGGTTGTGCTGTTGGGATCAGAATATGGAAAAAGAAAAGACAAACAGAAACAGGAAGGGAAGAGATAAAATGAGCTTTTGTAATGTCTGTAGAGGTTTTAGTCTATCCTGTGAGAGATTCCTACACTGAAATGAATATTTAGAAACATCTTCATGGGAAGTTAGCATTTTTACTCCATTCTGATAGTCCTGGTCAGTAGTTCCTTTTCAAAATCAAGGTTATTGTGAAAAAAATTTAACAGCTAAGCATGTTCTGGCAGCAATGATTTTAGAGGTTTTTTTTTTTTTCTATACTTTATCTCTAAGGGAAATATTGTAGTTTATCTTAAGAACCCACTTAGTCTACACCTTATATCCAATAGGATTTACTTCATGCAAGATTTGAGAGGAATCCTTCTCTGTTTATGTTGAGCCATTCTTTAATGATGCTTAGAAGAGAACAGAAAGTGGAACAAATTATAGTCCCCATTGTGACAACTATCTGATCATGAGACTCCAATTGAGTACAAGAGGTCTCTCTCCTCTCCTCTTAATTTGATTTCCCTCAGCCCCTCAGCCTCAACTTTTAACATCTGCTGATTTGGAAGCTTACTAATTAGTATGGTCTATATTCTTTTGGGGGAAGTTTACTAATTGGTATGGTCTATATTCATTATTTAACACTGGCAGCACTTAAGGGTTACTCCTGGTTCTGTGCTCAGAAATAACTCCTGGCAGGCTTGGGAATCATATAACATGCCAGGAATTGGCCATATACAAGGCAAATGCTCTAACCACTGTACAGTCACTCCAGCTGTATGATGCATATACAATCCCCTCAGGTCAACAAGAATTTTTAGAAGTGGAAATAATCCAAGATAGTAGACTTTGTCTGCTGGTCACTTGACATGAGAAGCCCAAGTGCTTTGAACAAAACCATAGTTTCTAGGTCAGAAGGGTTCATGTGTGTAATCTGTAGGAAGTGTTTATCCTTTGGACTATCAAAATTCGGTATTAAACCTTTAGATTCAGGGCTTTAGCTCTGAAAATACAGGCTCTCCAACAGGGTCACAAGACTATTTCTGTTTCAATCTCTGCTTTTCATACCCAAACATTCTACCTTATGGACATAACACTATATAAAAGGCTTTTATCTAAAGCAGGTGTCCACTGTATTATGAAGTGTGGAACTTTAATCCTTTGAGATTTGCTTTTCTTTTTGGTTTTTGAGTCACACCCGGCAGCGCTCAGGGGTTACTCCTGGCTCCATGCTCAGAAATCCCTCCTGGCAGGCTCAGGGAACCATATGGGATGCTGGGATGTAAATCAATGACCTTCACGCCTTACCTCCATGCTATCTCTCTAGCCTGGAGATTTGATTTCAATTTGACACCAGGATGTACCCTCATTGCTATTATTCTCTGAGTGCCTGGATGCATAGTCAGCATGCAATAATTGGTTCTTATAGCCTATATCCTTCCCTATACTCTCGCTGCCTCTAAGAAGTCTTGTCTACTAACTCCTCTTGGCAACACCTAGCGCATACTCCCTAATCAACGTCTTCTACACACATCTCTACTCAAAAGTATAGCAAAACTACCCCCATAGTTATAATTAATTCATATTATGACTCCTATTTTTATACTTTTAAAGCTAATACAGAACTCTTGAAATTTAATAAAACATATTTATGGTCCTTCCATGCTCTTTGTTTGAGCAACTAAGAATGTGACAGACTTGCCAGTGACTTTTCAGTGCCCTCATTCTCCTGAGAATTGTTCTCCTAGTAAAAGAAGAATTTACTAAAGTCTCACAGGTGCCATAAAGCTCTTTACCTCCTTCTTTCCCATCCATAAAGCACTTTAGATGCAAGACCTGACCGGCTCTAAATAAAGAAGACGATTGAATCAGTGTCACTTTGGTCTTTGAAACATAATTTATCTGCTGTGAATATTTATAGAGTTTGTTTCTTACACAACATTTCAAAGGTTCCAGTGACCACATGAAAAATCTTTTTAGACACTATACTTTATTCTTTTTTGACTATTGTCATGTGTAGGTCAAAAATTTACTTTTTCACTCAAGAAGCTTTGAAATAAAACTGCATGTCTTCCACTAATTCAGCAACAATTCACTGAGCATCCACTGTGCACTAGAAATTGCTGAACACAAGGCCAGAGCTGTATTTGTTGACCCTTGCCCAGCACAGTGAAAGTTTAGCTTTTGCTATGCAGGTTGATAGACCAACTTCCTGATCTCTGCCACAAAATAATAACTTTCTTATCTGACTATTAAAATGTCTCCAAACTTCTAAATATCACCCCATAATTAATATCTTCCTCCTGGCAATTATGAACCTCTGTTCTGTGGTGAAGGCCTACCATTTTCATCTTAGAACTACTAGTCTATGGACTGGAGAGATAGTACCAGAGAGTGGCTTACCTCAGTTGGATCCCTATCACAGTATATGGTTCTCCAAGCACTACCAAGAATAATTCCTGAGCACAGATTTAGAAGTAAGCCCTAAGCACCACCTGGGTATGTGTTCCATCCCCCAAATAGAAAGAAATATTGTAAGAGGTTGGAGATCTAGTTCATTTTAGGGTTTTAAGACAAAAAAATTTGCCAAGCATTTTATCCTGACAGTGTAGAAAAAAGCATTTAATACTCTCCCCAAGCCATGAATAGTTTTTACAAATTAATTCAATAATAAACATCTTTTATAAACTGTACTTTAATTAATTTAATAAATATGGTATTTACTAAACATTTTATATATTCTGCAGCTTGTAGATTAATTCATTATTGCACACCTACTCTCTGCCTCATATAATTTCTCTTCACTTTGGCTATTTTCTCGATCCGTTATAAAACATTTATCCTCTTTCCTTTGTTCTAATTATCAAGTAATAATTGAATATTGCATACCTAATGTAAGCAAAGTTATAAATGGTTTTAAAAATAAATAATGATCAGGAAGTGAGACGCTTCTGTTCGACTAAAATGGCTTCATGGAAATGTCATCATCTGGCCTTGGCATTCACCCATGTCTTTCTGAGGAAATTACCACAGGGTCATTTGGAAAGCATAGTTTTGACATTTCATAGGGATCTAAAAAAGATGGTGAGAGAACCAATTATTGTTTCTATTTGTGTTTTCTGATGTTCCTTCCCCCCTTTTTTTGATTACTGGCAAGAACTTCCCAAGACTTTTATGTTCTGTTCACAGATGGGGAAAACTGAGGTTTAGAGTGCTATTATTTTTACTTATATGATATACAAATTTTTTAATAAAAACAAGTTCTGGGGAACTTTTTTTTTTGCCAAAGTAAATAATCTTAAAATATTGCCACTGCCCAAGCTTCCACAAAGGTAGCAAAGATCACATGGATTCTTTGGTGACTCTCCTGCCAATAGTCCTAGCTGACCCTAACATAGATCTATCTGAGCAGCAGACATTTACTGATGACAACCCTGTCAGCTGTGTGATACAGCAGCAACTGACAATTGCTAATGTTCTCCAGAAAACATGGACAAGAGCCAGGAATATAGGCACTATATACACTCTGCTGATAGGAAATCTTAATAATATTTATATATCTCATTTCTTACAAATATAAGATTCTTATCAAGTCTAAGAAATAGAATATTTTTTAGGGTTAGGTCTATGGTACTGGTAATCTATAAGCTCCATAAAGACAGAGCCTATGCTTTCTCTGGACAATGCCAATGGGGGCAGACCAAGTTTTCTGGTCATCAGGAGGCATTCAATAAATTAGTGTATATTTAAGCTTTGCCAAAAGTATAATTAAATCCTCTTGCTTTCCCCCTTTTTCTTCTCCACTCATTCTTCTCTCATAATACTCTTAATACAATTAAAGCATTCTTAGTTGATTTGTTTTATTTGTTTGGTACATAGGTTTTGAATTCCTAAGGTAGCATATGGATAGAAACTTTACTGCAAGACCATCCAGATAGATGACAAAGTTTTTTGTCCTACATAAGCCAGGAAAGTTAGTCAACCTGTTACCATTTGTGAGCTGTTTGATATTGAATAATTATTTCACTTCTCTAAGTCTGACTTTTTTTTTCCTGTGAAATGGGGTTAAAAAAGAATAAGCAAGGTTGCTATAGGATTGTTGAAAAACTAGCACTTGCAAATGCAAAAGGCACAGCTTCTGATACATTATTAATGTCTATTTTCTTCTTTCAAGTTCTTATGAAAAGGGGTTGGCAGGAGATTCTAAGTCAATGCATCATCTTTAGCTGGAAAACTTCTCAGAGAGCAATAGATTTAGCATAGCAGGTAAGGAAACATTTAAGAAAAAAGTAATATAGGAGAAATACTAAATGCAGGTGACACAATATAAAAAAAGTAATACTAAGTGATAAAAACCCAAAAATAAATGAAGAAAGATAAAAGTTGCACATAGCCAACCTAGGTTTGATTCATGGTTCCCTGATTTATTCTTGAGCACAAAACCAAAACTATGAGTCTCCCACACTCAAATAAACAAAAGAAAAAAATTACTCTTATGTATTAGGGCCAGTTTTTTTGTCTCTCTTGAATAAAGCAAAATAGACATTACATATTTAATATCTTTGAGGCACTAGCTTTATCAGAGTATATATTTAAACTATATAAAAAGTACTTGATTTTTATCATGTCTATTTTTAAAAGTTTAATCACTTCTTTTCTTCTTCCTTACCTTACCTCCAGTCCATCCTAATTTTAGCCTTTAACATTTTGCTTCTCCTTACTGCCAGAGTTTTCTTAATCCATTTTAAAATCTTCTATTCTTGCCCTCTTTATTCTTAAATTCTATTTCTCAAAATTTCCTCATTTTGTTAACATTTAAAAAGACTGCATCTTCACATCATTCTGTAATTTCTCGGGATACTAGTCATTGAACTCTGAGTTCATTTTTCTTTGTGTTTTTCATCATTCGGTATTATTTTTTATATTGTGTCATCTGCATTTGGCATATCTCATATATTACCTTTTTCTTAAATATTCCTTTATGTTTCACTACTATATTATTCTGGGTTTTTTGAGCTTATCATATTAAGCTTCTCATTTTATCATTTCTTTTACTAATTTGGTATGTGCTATTTATAAAAGGTAAGTCAGGAAGCAGGGTCACAAGGCTGACAGCTACAGAAGAGCCCTTAACCCTAACGGAGAGTTTTATTGAATGCTTACTCTTCTATTGGGCTTACCTACTCTCTCACACTCTCTATATTTGTCTTCCAATCCTTTACTCACTGACACCTAAGAATGAGTTTAACCTAGATGACCATTATTCCTCAGACTGCCCCACACACCACCTTTTTAAAATAGATATACCTATATTGCTCTCCTGATTATTACTATGAAGTGAGATCCAAGCTAAGGAATAATCAAAACTTCAGTCACAAATAAGGCAGACACAACTTGAACAATATTTATATACAGACATCTTACTTACCGTCTCTTAAAATTTACAGCAGTATTTTATGGAGGTGTTTCTGTTTTATGGGGAGGAATTTTGGGGTCCAGAAAAATTTACTGTCTATGCCATGTTCGTGACCTAGCATATCCGTTCTTTTGGTAATAGAGAGTTTACATAATTCAGTCACTAAGGGAATTAGTGGAGATGAAATGGACGGCTAATTCTGTTTTTCAGAGGTGACTCTCTACAAAACAAGCAATAGAAAAAATATCTTTTGGTAGTTTTACGTATAAATATTAAAATATTTCATACTTTATGACCTTCTGAGGTATTCAGCTGGATGAAGAAAATTCATAGTGAATATTCATACATTTTTTAATGCACTGTACCATAGATCATACTGTAGAAAAACGTGGCTTCAGGGTCAGAAATATAGATAGTAAAGTGTTCTCTTTGCACACTGCCACCCAGGGTTTCATCCTTGGCACCTCATATGATCCCTAAAGCAGCTCCAGGGTGTCACTTAAACCACCCAACCACCAAATGAAGGTATATGGGATATGCTGCCCTTTCCCAAGAGAGAGAACAGACTTTGTATGCTCTCATCAGTATCAGTTTAAGTCTGTATTTGATGCAGTGAACCAACTTCATAAATATTTGGAATAGACACAGTGATTAATGAAGGTTAAGGTTCAGTAGCATTTTATAAATATATTGGACAGAAAAATAAGTAATACATATTTTATTCGTTTGGAATTAATATTGGTTCGCTATATTACATGGGTTTCTGATGTACAGCTGTAATTCAGTATGTGTATTTACTACCTTATGTTTGCTACCAGAATTCTATTTTCTTCATTTCTATTACTAGATTTCTAGTAACAGAAGGGCTCCCTTAAGCTTCTCACACTCAGATGGTCACTTCTAGGGCAGAGATGGATTATTGATGGAGTTTCGAGGGATGGAATTTGGTTGGAAGGAATCCTAGCAACTGTGGCTTACTTTATTGCCAATGAAGCTATCACTTTATTCAATACTCAGTTATGGTCCTAAGTGATCAGTTCCAATTTTCTTTATAATACTGGTCCATTATTTTCCCTAATTGCACCACTCGACTCTGCGTCAAGCTTCCTAACATGGACTCATCTTTCTGGTCCTCCTCTCTATTGTCTCTGGATATTATTATAACATTTTATTTTATTTTATTTAGATCCCATAACTGAGATTATGCTATCTCTGTCCCTCTCCCTCTGACTCATTCTACTCTCCATGTTCATCTTAGACTTCATATTTCCTAACAGATGCATAGTATTCAATTGTGTAGTATGTACCATAGTATTTTTTAAATCTACTTATCAGTTGCCAGGCACCTGGGTTGTTTCTAGATTCTAACTATTTAGTGCTGCAATGAACATAGGAATGCAGATGGCACTTTTTTTGTGAATTCCCTGCCTAGCATGTATAAGACCATAAGTTTGATCCCTGCCACCATTAACATTGTTAGAATATATCCCTAAGTGTGGTATAGCTGGATCGTATGGGCGTCCAATTTCTAGTTTTGGGAGGAATCTCCATATCACTTTTGTATTCTATTTTTGTGTTCATAGGGCATATCCCTAAAAGTAGCATTTCTGGATCATATAGGAGCTCAATTTCCAGTTTTTTGAGGACTATCCATATTGTTTTCCAAAAGAACCAGACAAGTCAGCATTCCCACGAGCATATCTGTGCCAGCACTGGTTGATCTTGCTCATTGTGATGTGTGCAAATATCTCTGTGGTATGAGATGATACGTTTTTGTTGTTTTGATTTATATTTCCCTAATGATTAATAATGTGGAGCATTTTATAGGCCTTTTGACCAGTGAGATAATTATTTGTGTATGCACTAAATACTAAAAATTAGCAATAGATTATTTGTAATGATAGTCACTGAGTCAGGTCTTAAAGTTAAACAGTATATTAGTGGTATATCAGTGATGGTTTCTAGTTGTTTCTAGTTGTCATTTTTCTCCCAATATGTTCACCATTGCTTCTCCTCAACTTCTGTTCCCCTAATTATTTTTGGTTGTTTGTTTGTTTGGAAATTTTTGTTTGTTTTTTATTGTTCCCCTAATTCTTAAGGGTCTTTAGCACTCCACTCTACAAACTTCCGTTGTCTTCCTTGGAAATTGAGTTGTTTCTAGAAAGAAAGAGTCCCTAATACCAGACTCAAGTGTTTGGATGTTCTTCCTCTACATCTCAACTAAGTGTGTGAATTTGAGTGTGTGTGTGTGGGGGGGGGGTATGTGTGCATGTTACTCCTGAGTTTATGCTCAGGAATTACTGCTTGCAGTGCTTGGGGGACTATATAGGATGCCTGGGATGAAACTTGCCTGGGCCAGCTGCTTGCAAGTCAGTTTCATACCCACTATCTCTCTGCCCACTGCCTACAGTGTTCTACACTTTTTTTTTTGGTTTTTTGGGCCACACCCAGTGACGCTCACAGGTTACTCCTGGCTATATGCTCAGAAATTGCTCCTGGCTTGGGGGACCATATGGGACACTAGGGGATTGAACCGCGGTCCGTCCAAGGCTAGCACAGGTAAGGCAGGCACCTTACCTCTAGCGCCTGTTCTACACTTTTTTAAAAAAAATCTTAGTAAATCAAATGTTTTTTTAAAACATACACTTACATATATGCATGCATGTATCCATACAAATACATATTTTATATGTGCATATCTGTAGTGCTATTTTGTTTGTTTTCTTTTGGGCCACACATGGCAGTGCTCAGTGTTTACTCCTGGCTCTGAATTCACGGTAGGGTTTTGGATCTCAAAGTGGACCATCTGGGATGCTGGGATCAAACCTAGGTTGGCTCTTGGATGGCAAATGTCCTCCCCACTGTACTATTGCTCCATCCCAATAGATTTTTTTAACACTACCATTAAATTTATAGATATGTGGGGCTGGAGTTATAGCACAGTGGTAGGGCATTTGCCTTGCATCTGGATGACCCAGAACAGACCTGGGTTCGATCCCTGGAGTCCCTTATGATCCCCCAAGCCTGCCAGGACTGATTTATGAGCTCATAGCCAGGAGTAACCCCTAAGCATCACTGGGTTTGGCCCCAAAACAAAATTTTTTTTTATTTAAACACCTTGATTACATCCATGATTGTGTTTGGGATTCAGTCATGTAAAGAACACCCCCCATCACCAGTGCAACATTCCCATCACCAATGTCCCAAGTTTTTTTTTTTTATAAATTTGTATAATCCAATTTTAAACTATGCTATAAGGTGGAAGAATGGAAGAAAATCAGAATTCTCTGAACAGTTGTAATGTGGTAACATTATGACCCTAAAATTTAGAAGAATTCAAACCCTTTAAGATCAATGGTATACCAATAAATAATGATCAAGCTAGTCATTAAATTTTTAATACAGTTTTATATTTGCTACCCTAGGCATACCATAATTTGTTTAGCTATTTCCCTTAATGTGAAAAGTACAAAGTTTTTATTTTAATAAATAAGACAGCAATGGACATTTCTTAATAGACATTCTATGTCTGTTTATTTCTTTAAAACTTATAACTTAAAGGGATCAGAGTGGTGGCGCAAGCAGTGAGGCGTTTGCCTTGCCCACACTAGCCTAGGCGTTCCGTATGATCCCCCAAGCCAGGAGCAATTTCTGAGCTCGTAGCCAGGAGTAACCCCTGCGCTTCACCAGGTGTGGCCCAAAAAACAAACCATAAAAAAAAGTTATAGCTTAAAGTTAGGTTGCTGAGTCAAAAAGAGTAAAATACTGCATTGTGCTACCAATTTCATCTCTAGATACTGTATATTATAATCAAATGTCATATTGCTTTCATTAAAGAAAACTGGTTCTCTTTAATTTGATATTATTCACTCTTTTCCTTTTATAAAATTAAAAAAATGTTGCCTTTCAATTTCTTTTACTTATTTTTATTTGAGTAGTTCTATTTTCTACACTTAACCAATACATTGGCACTTATTCAGGCTTATAAAAGGAGGTAATTCTCAACCTTTTATTTTCTAATAATTATCCAATTATTTTTTCATTAACAATTATTTCCAGTAAATTGTTGAGCTTTATGAATCACACAAATACTCATTTATGGAATTTTTCTGAGTGGGACAGTCATTTTTTGATGTTTACTGTTAACAATTTTTACTTATTATATTACAATGGTTTATATTTTATTCTTTTTGGACAAGGTATCCTTTGTTAAAAAGTTTTTAGCATCTTGATTAATTTATTATTTCAAATACACTTTCAGATTATTTTTCAAGGTTCCATTTTGGATTTTTATCATAATGATAAAAGGATATTTACATATTTAATAATAGTTAGCATCCCTTTACCAGAGTTACTTCTGCTCTTTATCCTATGCAAAATCATGTTTTTTAGATTAGAGCTTTTCCCCCACCACTTATATATTTGTTATTATTATCAATGATAGTCTTTGGTATTTTACATTATCATTTTTGTTATGAATATTGTAATTATTGTACCAGTATATGTCATAAATGATGCTCAGCATTACACGAAAAAGCTATTAGTTTATATCTTCAGCAAATAATTTAGCATATTTCATTACTTAGAACTACAGTGAACATAACTAAACACTGTATGTTGACACCAATGACAACAAATATTTTCTCTGTATATTAGAGGCAAAAATCCAAATTGAAAAATAATAATCAAAGGAAAGCAATCAAGTAAATGTGTGATTCCAGTTTGTGATAAGTACACATGGGCAAGGAAAAACATAGCAGTGAATGGACTAAGAATGTGACAGTGTGGCCCTAAGTGGGAAAGATTGTAGTATATGTGAGACCTTGGTTTGAGTCCAAGCCTACATATCTCTGCGCCAGTAAACCCTGAGTACCGCCATAGTGGCCCTGATGGCCTGAAAACACTTTCACAGTGAACCTAGTGAGTCCCAGCACCATCAAGTTATAAGACTTGTAGCATTGGGCTTTTTTTTTTTTTCCCAGCAGGAGGGACATACCCAGCAGTAATCAAGGCTTTTTCCTGGTTTTTGCATTCAGGAATCACTTTTGGTAGTCTCAGGGGACTGACCACATAGGGTATCAGGGACTGACTGGGTTGGCTGGGTTGGCTGTGTGCAAGAAAAAGAACTTCCCTGGTGTACTATCTATTGGGTTCTTGGACTGACTTTTGATACTGGGATGAGTGCTATGGGGAGTGTGAGAAAGAGATTAAAAAAAGATATGAAGGGGAGAAAGAGAAAGGAAGGAAGGAAGGAAGGAAGGAAGGAAGGAAGGAAGGAAGGAAGGAAGGAAGGAAGGAAGGAAGGAAGGAAGGAAGGAAGGAAGGAAGGAAGGAAGGAAGGAAAGAAGGAAGGAGGGAAAGAAAGAAAAAGAAAGAAAGAAAGAAAGAAAGAAAGAAAGAAAGAAAGAAAGAAAGAAAGAAAGAAAGAAAGAAAGAAAGAAAGAAGGAAGGAAGGAAGGAAGGAAGGAAGGAAGGAAGGAAGGAAGGAAGGAAGGAAGGAGGGAAGGAAGGAAGAGAAAGAAGAGAATAGAGAAGACAAAAAGAAAGGAAGGAAGAAAGGGAGGGAGGGAAGGAAGGAAGGAAGGAAGGAAGGAAGGAAGGAAGGAAGGAAGGAAGGAAGGAAGGAAGGAAGGAAGGAAGGAAGGAAGGAAGGAAGGAAGGAAGAAGAGTGAGCAATGGGTAGGGGAGAGGGAGTCAAGGATAAAAGGAAAAGAATGAAAGAGAATAAGAATGAGCAGGGAACTTAATGCAACTCATAAAAGACCACAAACTAATGCTAGTTAAGAGAGATAAGATGGAATAAAGAAGAAAGGAATCTCTTTATTCAAATCCAAACTGAGGGAGGGGGAAGCTTTCAATTGGGTAAGTTGTACAAGGGATGACCCTTTGCTCCAATGCATGGCTCAATTGCATGGTTTAATACTAAATCTTTGGATTATGACCCTAACATTTACCTTAGATTTTTTGCTTCTCTTTGCTTTCAAACAGCTTTTGTTTTAGCCACCTGACCAGGTCTTGTTTTCAATCCTGTTCTAGGTTGTGGCCCAAGCCGTGTTATTTATGTGTATGAACACAGCTGGCATTTTCATCAGTTACCTGTCAGATCGCGCTCAGCGACAAGCCTTCCTGGAAACTAGGAGGTGTGTGGAGGCAAGACTGCGGCTGGAGACAGAAAACCAAAGACAGGTACTGATTGGAAAGGCTGCGTGCCACAGTTGCCACTTAGCCAGTATCTCTGGCTTATAGGATACCTGGTTTATCCTGAAGTAAAATGCCTTACAAGGATTCTCACAAAGATTTTCATTGGATTCTAGAGTCAAAAATAGTTATAGGCTTGATGACTGATGTAGGTTGGTCTTACTCTTCCTATTTTCCCCGTAGAAGTAAGAAAGTTCCTCTCATCTATGGGTTTTAAGAAAAATGAAAGACATTCTTGCAATAATAATTTTCAGACACAAAAGAGAAAAGAGCTGGAAGTTCCAGTTCACCTCAGGAAGCTCACCACAAAGAGTGAGGAGTTTAGTTAGAGAAATAACTACATTTTGAACTGTCCTAATAATGAGAATGTATGAGGGAAATGGAGAGCCTGTTTAGAGTACAGGCGGGAGTCGGGTGGGGAGGAGGGAGATTAGGGACATTGGTGATGGGAATGTTGCACTAGTGATGGGTGGTGTTCTTTACGTGACTGAAACCCAAACACAATCATATATGTAATCAAGGTGTTTAAATAAAAGAAAAAAAAAGTTCCTAGATGCAGAGTGATTTTCTGAAACCTTTCTCTGACATCTAAGATTGTGGACAAGAGCATGGTTCAAAGAGCATTCTTGCTTCCTCTTGGAATCTCTTCTCTTTTAAATGATAAATTAATAAATTCATACTAATAAATTAATAAAGTTCAATACGTTTTATGAAACATGACACTATTTCAGGAATGGGGATATAAAGAGAAACAGTTTGTTGGGTTGATTGGAATAATTCCAGTTTGAAGAGTATTTAAAAGAGTTTCTAGTCTTTCTAAGTGATTTGATGGTTATAATTGTTTAAAAGTAGTTTTAAAGAGAAACATAGAGTTTGTTGGGTTGATTGGAATAATTCCAGTTTGAAGAGTATTTAAATGTGTTTCTAGGTTTCCTAAATGATTGGATGGTTATAATGGTTTAAAAGTAGTTTTATTCTCAAATAATGTTTCTTTAAAATGAAGTTTAACTTTCAAAGAAGGAAAAACAGAATTATGAGAAAATGAGATGAAACAGTTCTGATGAAGGGTGTGACTGGAATGTTGTATGCAAGAAACTATGTTAACATAATTATAAATCTCAGTAGGTCAATAAAAATGCAAGAGAAAAATAGATTCAGACCCATATAGTGTATCAGAAGGGATGGAAGGAAAAGCGAGAAGAAATATTTTCAAAGAAGTCAATTGCTCAGCTTCCATAGTAGCCGGTATTTATGCTGCCCACGAGGGCTGACACATGGACTTTTTGCCTCTTGAGTCTTCTTTTCTTTTTTCCTTTTTTTTTTTTTTTTTTTGCTGTGCTAAGAATTCAACACAGGAATTCATATGTTTAAGGCAATATGTCTATTGAGCTGCATTCCCACCATCGGGATTGAAAAATTATAATAAAGGAATTAGTCTAAGCTTAATGTATACCTAAAAGCTATGTAATGTTATATGCAATGCTAATTTGATTAAACAAATTTTAAAATATTGACCCTAATAAAAAATTCAACATTAAAAAGTTCATGGATACCTTCATCTCTGAAAGCATTTTTCAAAGAATAGAAGTATTTAAAATTAGTTAGAATCTATCTTCATTCTCTTAAGTTTGTAGGCTCTTGAGAATTATTATAATCAATCATTATATGACTTCAGCAAATTGAGTTTTTTTAATACTTTGGATTTTTTATTTAGAGACCTACTCTGGAGGTGCTAGGAGTTACTCATACTTCAAGGACCAGAATTTACTGCTGGCATTGCTTTAGACCCAAACTGTATCAGTGATAAAACAAAGCTTCCTACATGTAAATCAGTCTTGCTATCTTCTATATCTTTAAGTGCCACCTATGAGAGAGATAATTCTGTATTTATTCCTTTCCTTGTGACTGACCTAACTCTGCTGATACCTTTTAATTCCATCTATGTTGCTCTAACTTACATGGTTTTGTTCTTTCTTAGAGCTACATAGTATTCCATTCCATTACATATATTTTTAATATATATATATTTCATTATGGATACTTCATTATCCATTCATCTGTAATCGGGCATTTAGGTGTTTACCATATCCTGTCTATTGTACTAAGCATAGCAATGAACAGAGGTGTGTATATATCATTTCATATGTGCTTCTGAAGCAAGCACTGCATATATCCTTTCGAATTAATGTTTTTAATGCTTTGGGAATAGAAGCCAAGAAGTGATATCTCTGGGTCAATGGTAGTTTTATTCCTAATTTTGAATAGATTCCCAATATTCTTTTCATAAAGGCTGAAGCAGATGGAGTGATGCACACGAAAATTCATTTTAATAGCATTGTAAACTACAGAATCTCAATAAAAAGTTTAAGAGACAAAATGTTGTCCTATTGATAAGCACTTATTGTGTCAAATTTTACTTAGCAATAGCTTGATAAATTATAAAGTAGCTACAAAAAATGAAACAATTTATCTGTAAATCATGGATCTTTGAAGTAAGGGAAGTGATATCTATATGAAAATTGTTAAGGCAGACAAGAAGGATCTAAGTTGCCAAAATAGCTCCTACTGCTATGTGTTATTGCCAAAGGCAGAGAGGAAACGATTGAATTTCTAGATTCTTATCTACATGAAGTTTAGAGAACTTAGAGCTGGAAATTTCCTAGGTTAATGCCTACAACTGTGTGAGTCTCCTAATAAATTTATTGCATTTGAACTGAATATGCCTAAAAACATTTTTAAAGTAGCTTCATAAAAGACATCAGCTTGTACAACAAATTTGAGACTATATTTTTTGTCCTACTATAAAACTGCAGTCGCCAAACTAAAATGTCCTCCTTTCCCTGGATCTATGCCAATTTAGAGAATACACCATATTAAAAATTTATTCAATTCCTCTTGATGCTCTAGCACTAACATAAGAGCAACCATGAATAAATTGTCTGGGAAGGTTAGTCTTAAATATTTAAGGAAGCTTGAAGACAATAAATAATTGTCTTTTTAAATTCAGTCTTTTCCCCTTTTCATTGTTTAAGTTGTCTGTCTAGAATCAATTTGATGTCATGATCTAAATGGTGGTGGGAATCTCTTACTTTATCCTTTCTGACCATTATTTTTAATTTGGTGTAAGAGAAAGGAAATAGCCATGTATGGAAGTGAGACGTCAGGTATGGAAGAGGCAACTAGAATATAGTGAAAAGCTCTCTACAGTTTCCACCACAGCTCTCGTGTTTCCTAATTGAGTTTACCAAATCCCCACATATGACCTAACACTCCTTTGTTTACTTGTTCACATATAGATATTTGTACCTTTGTTCTCACTCAGATGTGATGATATGTATAAAACAAAATTATAAGCAAGTTTATTATTTTTAACTGGAATGTAGGATAATTCTAAGATAGTTTTATTATAAAAGTTCCTTCTGAGATTTTTTTTAAAAAAGTAGATTTATTGTTTTGCTATAGTCCTATGTTCACAATTATGATAAGTATTTATTATATATTGACTCCCAACATTAGAATATAAGATACTAATAAGCTGGCAATGAGACCACTCAGGGTTTGAAATCTTTGTTTAGTTGTTTAGTCTTATAGTGCGCTTTTAACCAAGCTTAGGGTTCAAATTTCCCCCATCATCTCTAATCTACATGGTAATAAAAACACAGTATTTCTGAATAAACTCCTTAAGGTTAGAACTATTGTGCATACTAATCTTAAAGTCCAGTGAAGAATTTATACTTGCATAATCGTACACATTTTATAATACATTTATAATATATACATACATATACATACATACATTTTATAAGAGGTAATAAATACAGCACAGTTCCAGACACACTCATCTGAGAACACATGCAAACTGGTTTGTTGGTTAAAATTCCAATTGAAAATAACTCAAAAGATCTAAATTTATGGGCCAGAGAAATAAAAACAAAAACTGAAATAGAATTAGAAAAACCAGGTGGATGGCATTTGGCTTGCACACAAGTTTGGTCCTTGGAACCTTAGATATGGTTATCCAAGCCCCACCAGGAGTGAGCCCTTAGCACAGAGCAAGCTGCAAACCCAGTATAACTCAGATTGCCCCCCCTTCCAAAAAAGTGAGAGAGAGAGAGAGAGACAGAGACAGAGACAGAGACAGAGACAGACAGAGAGAGAGATGGAGAGAAAGAAAATTACCTTGATTTGTTAGGTATGAGAGGAGTATGATATCAAGACCTTCGTCCAAGGATTGTGTCAAAGATTAAAGAACAGTACCTAGCTCCAAGGCAGAGCCTATTAGAAAGAACACCATGATATGATTTTAACTTCAATATTGGAGGGTCATAGTCCCTCTAAGATAAAACTCAACCTCCTCACCTATGATCCAAACAATCTCTTCAGTTTCTACCTTTTGACCTGTCCTGACAATTCCTCTCCGCCTCTTAGCTATTCTCATCACACCAAATGACAACAAGCTACCTAACTGCTACTTTAGTTACCTGCGTTTTGGGATTCTTTCAGCCTGGAAAGTACATATCTCTCTCTCTCTCTTTCTCTCATTGCATTTAGGGTAATATTTCTATTCTGACAGTTCTGTTCCAATATACCTTCAACAAAAATTTTTGCTTTTATAACCTCAGTTGGACTTGAGTTGTTTATCTTGTACTTTTAGACTGCCTGAGAATAACTCTATGACAGAATGTGTCATACTTCATTACATTACTCGTCTGATGTTCTCTCTCCACAGCAAATAAGGACTGCTTAGAGGCAGCTACTCTAATTTATCTGATCCTCTGCTATTTATTCAGCACAGTGATTGTCCTAGAAAAATCTTCTGATAATGTTTATTTAACTGACTTACATTGAATTAAACTTAGGCTCCTGGATTAACTTCTACCTACATGAAGATCAAGTTGTAATAATTTTAACGAATAAAAGTCAAGTGGCTTGTGCCCATTGTGACCTCGATTAAGAGCTTGATAAATGGAGGACTCAATCCTGTCCAGGAGACACTAGGCTAAACTGGGAACATGCTTTGAGCAGATGCGCTGAGGGAATATTTTTTGCAAAGTCTGTTAGAAAATGTCTCTTCGGAGAGTTGGATACTAATTATTATAGCTCTTGTAATGCCGCTTCTCCCAAATGATCCAAATGGCTCATATTTATTTTATATATTAAAATGAATTAATTGTTTTTCTTTCAGCCTTGTAGAACTGCTGAAAACCTACTTATGGTAATTTTGGCATTTCGAGGTGTCTCAGAAGCTCTGGGGGGCTCTGTAAAAAAGTTTCTGATGATACCATATGTTGCAGCAGCAGGAAGATTATTATTAATTGCAACAGATGTTTCAGAAGTATTAAAGTAATTCTATTTAACTTAAATATCTTTGCTGGGCAATACTGGTGTAAGTTAATCATTTGTATGATAAGTTGAATGCTGAAGCTAGATTTTCTTTTTATTTCCATGGTGGCTGGTTTGATTCTTGTTGGTATATGATACATAGTAGGGAATTGATTTTAAAGCTATAGAGAACTATTAACAACTGAGTCAGCATTGTCATTAATTTACTCAAGAAAGAACTGAGAGTGGCCTAAAAGTGACAGAATTTAGAATATTTCTATTTTATATTTTTATTAAATATTTTAATACATTTTTTATTCTATGAATATTAGGACCATCCCTTATTAGGATCATCCATTTATTAGGACCATCCATCATTCATCTCCCATGTTCATCTGTATATGTTATTAATATATTACCTGTTTACTGTTCTCTAGTTTATAATGCAATGTTCTATTTCTGAAACACAAATATTATTTGTATGCACTCATATCTTCACTCCACTTTTTCTCTATCTATTGTAATTTGCCTTTTCTCCCTAAAACTTGTTCATTCTTCAAAGCTCACATTAAATGTCACCTTCTTCTCAAAACCCCTTTCTGTTCTCCACAACTGTCACTATCTGGTATACCATTTGTGTATTTATTTATACAATTAATTTTATTATATGTTATTATGTGGTATTAATTTATTTCATCATAAACTTTTTGAAGATAGTATGTACATTTTAAACGTCTCAGATTGCTGAGTTTTCAAGTATGGACAAACTCAAGCTGGAGGGGAAAAAGCAGTGACTCAATAAAACATGCATGTTCTAACTGTAGAGTTTATTAGATGAGAGGCCTACCAAGCAGTGCTTAGGAAACTCAGAAGGCCTTTCTGGCACTTCACATCCGACAAGACCAATAGTCCGATGTGAGGGTTCAAGAACATCGGTCTTGCAATGTCAGCATTCCCTGTGACATCCCAGCAGTGTTTAGAGATTTCCAGGAATCTTTGGTGATTACCAGGGTATTACATGGTGCTAGCAATAAAGTCTGAAATGTTTGTGTGCAAAGTATATGCCTTGACTTCTGTACGATCTCTCTAACTCTATGTACATTTATTTTACAAATAATCTTTCACTGAAACAAAATGTAAGTAAATAGAATTATGAAATATATAACTTGTTTCTGAGTCCCGGCCCTCTCCTTAGTGGGCATGATTTCTCCCTAACCATCAGAAACTTTAACTTATGCTACTTACCAAGATATCTTCACCTTCTATCATCCATTTACTTAAATGACTTATGTCTAGGCTCAAATGAAGCTTCCTATAATTTTTTTTTGTTTTTTGTTTTGGGGGGCACACACGGAGGCGCTCAGGGGTTACTCCTGGCTATCTGCTCAGAAATAGCTCCTGGCAGGCACAGGGGACCATATGGGATGCCAGGATTCAAACCAACCACCTCAGGTCCTGGATCAGCTGCTTGCAAGGCAAACACCGCTGTGCTATCTCTCTGGCCCCTTCCTATAATCTTATATGGAAGTTCTACCTAAGCAAAATAGAAAAGATGTTCAGTAAATTATATTATGTTTATCTAAAATAATCTTCTTAAAAGTGTTATTCTTGGGAGTTTCTATGCCCCTAGAGTAATTTCTCTCAAAGCTTCATTTCATGCCCTTTTACAAATTCATTTGTATTCCTTTCAGCATTTTGAGGAAAAAGTGAATCATCTTCCTTCTCCAATGTCTAGTACTCTGTGTTATCCCATAACATTTCCTGTAACACTATAAGTATTGTGTTACTCAAAAATCATTTGCCATACTTGCTCACCAAATAGAATATGGTTAGTATGACTAATTGTTTTTCTTTTTTATTTTCTTTTATTGAAACAATTGTGACTTACAAAGTCCTTCATAGTTAGATTTCAGACATATAATAAGTCAAAGCCAATCCTACTATCAGTGTCAACCTCTCTTCACCAATATATCGAGTGCATCCTATACCACTACCCTTGGTCCCCTGACCTGACAGTTTACCGGGCCTATTTTAAGTTTAGATTGTTTGAGTTTGGGTCTCTTGATTCTATTGTTGTTAACTTTGGCTTGGTTATTGCGTTATGCCCTTTTATATTTCCACTAATGCACCTGAAACCACTTGACCCCTTTCTTGTATTTTTCTCCTCTTTCATCTTATAGAAAATTACAGAAATATAAGGCAAAACAAAGTAGTTATGTCCCAAGATGTGGGACTAATTGGATTGGGGAATTGAAATGATCTCACTCCATTCGTATGTGCCTTGTTGTTACTCATTGGTTGGATACATATATTCTTGAATGTAGCACCTTGGATTGGTGTTTAGACCACATGATTTCACCTTCACGTGTGGTCTCTTTCTTCAGAATAAATAGTAGAATTTTCAAGAAAATACTCTCTTGCATTTCCGGACTTGCGTTTAGCTTGTTGCTTTTTATGAGCAAAAGGCAAATGTGTTGGTGTGTGTGTGTGTGTGTGTGTGTGTGTGTGTGTGTGTGTGTGTGTGTGTCTCCCTGGACTTGCATTTAGCTTGTTGCTTTTAATGAGCAAAAGGCAAATGTGTTGGAACTCCTGAATTCGTTTCTCCCTCCGTGTGTGTGTGTGTGTGTGTGTGTGTGTGTGTGTGTGTGTGTGTGTTATTTCCTAGACTGATCTTTGCTTCCAGACCCATATCTCTCCAGTATTTTGGCTTTGGAACCTGAAGATTAATTTTATACTATGAAAAGGGTGGAAGCCCCTAGGTACAAAATTAAAAGAGTGTGGCAGTTTTTTGCATAGGCACAGCAAAAGTTGGGGAAAATAGAAAAAATTTTGCCCTCAAAACAGGGTGTCCTTACCCATGAAGTATTCTGCCATTAGACTAATTGCAGTCTCCAAGAATACTAAGTTGTCTAGCCCCAAATTCTTTTCTATGGTCCCAGAAAAAGTTCTCCTCAATCATGGCTGTTGCAGTCAGGCTTCAGTAATTAGAGATCTTGACATTTGAACTTATTCTATGTCCATGTCAGGGTGTCACAGCGTGTCTTCTGGTGGTGGGACAGGGAAACCTACTCTGAAAGTAAGTTTTTGCTGTTTCCAAGTATAAGTCAGTCCCAGGGCAGCATTAGGGCCTTCCAAGATAGAAGTTTAATTCCTGGTGCTGGTACAGAAAATCATGCTAGTTCCAAAGATGGGAACCAAAGTTTAGCAGTAAATGGCCAATGTCCAATAGACTGAAGAATAAATCAAATCAATATGACAAATATTCAGAGTGAAAGTTCCTCCTGCAACAAAATAAAATTGTTTTATCTCTATTAGATAAGAACTTCTTTCTCTATGTAAGATTACCCCCATTTAAATGTGCCTATGCAAAAAGGATCCATGTCACAGGATATTACTGGTGCATATGGAGGTACAAATAACAAGCTAAGCAATCTCTAAAACCTGGTTCTAATATGAACTCAGAGCCCAAGAAAAACTTATCTCCTAGAATTTCCAACTAAAAAAATCCCAAAAAGTGGGTAAGACTACATCTACATAAGGAAACACACAATAATAATTATTATATCTATTAAAGAAATACACCTAAAGAAATATACAAAGGAACTATATTTAGCCATCAAGTAATCTTTTTCTTTTTTGGCTTTTGGGCCACATTCAGGTGTGCTCAGGGATTACTTCTAGCTCAGGAAAACATATGGGAAACTAAGTTCAAACTTGGGTCAGCTGCTTGAAAGGCAAGCACCCTATGCTCTATACTATTTCAGTCTTCAGTAGAGATTTTTATCAGATGTCTGTTTTTTTATTAAATTTTTATTGTGGTCAAAGTGAATTACAAATCTTCCTAGAGTAATATTTAAGGTACATAGTGACTATGAATAAGGAGCATCTCCACCACCAGTGTTGTCCTCCCTCCATCTTTGTTCCCTGCATGCATCCCACATCTCCCTCCTTTACTCCCCATAACGCTATTGGAACTGTTCCCCATTTGTACAGCTTGTTGAAGATGGGGTGTCAATTCAAGTCTGATCATTTTTTTATTTCCACCAAATGAACATGTGACTGTATGGTCTTGGTACCATTGGAGGTGGGGAAAGGCAAACAAAAAAAGAGAAAAACTAGGAGGAGTCCGTCTAGGTGTTATAAATATCCATTTAGAAGAAGGAAGTGAAAAAAGAAGAAAAAGGTAACAAAACAAAACAAAAACAAAAAACAATAAGGGAGTAACAGCCAAAGTACAAAAAGAATAAAAAAAAGAAAAAAACAAACAAAAACAAAAACCATCACCTACGGGGGAAAAAAGAAAAAATAGACTAGCAACTTCTTAAAAAGGGTTGTGTTTCTTCTTTTTCTCCTTCTTTCTTTTTTCTTTTCTTTTCTTTTCTTTCTTTCTTTTTTTTTTTTTTTTTTTTTGCATAGGCATGGTAAATATTGGGGAAATTAGAACGGGGATTTCCTTGGCCTAAGAGATACAAGGTTTTTCCATCCTTGAAGCATACTGCCATGGGAACAACGACAGGCTCCATACTCATTTATTTACACACCCCCAAGGTCTTTTTATCATGCCGGGGAAACTTCCCACTCAGATGTGGGTGATGACATCCCACCTCTGTTGTTGAAGTCCTGTTATTTGCGTAGTTTATAGGGTGAAGGCTAGGAGAGAGTTTTTCTTTATGGTTCTAGGAGTTCTGTTCCATTACTGTTGTTGTAATCAATCTTCCGTAATTAGTGGTCTTGGTTTTTGTTCAGATCCTAGGACAGAGCCTAGGGTATAGTCTTTCAACGTGGTTTCAGAATTTCTGCTCAGTCGCAGTTGTCAAAGTCAGACCTCTGGAATTAGAGATCTTGCTTTTTGTACAAATTCTAGGCCAAGGCCTACGCTAAGAACTTTCTCATTGGCCCCTTGATAGGTTCTGCCCAAACCATGTTTTTCAAAGTCAGTCTTCTCTAAATAGTAATTTTGGTTTTTGCTTAGGGCAAAAGATGCATATGTCTAGTTTTGACAAGAATTATTTATCATTGCTTCAATTTTTCTTTCCAGTTGTTGTTCCCATATCGTTATCTTTACTACTATGATGTTTTGAGCTTCAACTTTCCATCAGCAGCATCTTGCTGCACAGCTTTGTGTCCCACAGGTAACACTCAGTAATTACCAGCTCATTTCTTCTTTAATAATAGTGATGGATAGTGATACATTAGTGATAGGATAATAATAGTGATATGAAAATAATATCTTTTTTCATGAAATATTCTTAGGCTGATCAAGTTACACACACTATGGTGCCAATTATCATTGACTTCCTTGCCATCATATTTGTATGTACTAATAGTGGTTTTTATAAAATTATTTATGTAAGCCATCCCACAAAATAATTTTTCAACTGGTATTGACAAGTTTCTAATTAGCATAAATGGGTAAATCACTTACATTGACTACAAACTAAAATTTCTCTATAAAAAAATCAACTATTTTTTTCTCCCCAGTGGACCTTATGGTGATGCCTAGAGATGAAGACTGTTGTTTCTCTTTGCTTCGTTCCTGCCTTGCTACATCTTGTAGAAAGATTTCTGTGGAATATTCCCATTGAGCAACCTTTTGCAGAATGAGTGAAGATACTCTCTGGGCAAAAGTAAACCTATGCCTGTAGGCTGCCCTTCTGTCCAAAGGTATCCCAGTGACACAGTAGGGTCCATAGCAACTCAGCTCTTCTGCTTCTGGATAGGGAAATAATATCATTTAAATAGAAAAAAGAAAAAGCAAGATAATGTTCACTCACGATTTAACCAAGTTTCTATCCCTTTGCCAGTAATAAAGTAAATCTCTTGATTCCTATCTGCCTCACAAATTTATTTCTCAACTGGTTCATTTGAGAGGTGAAGCATATAACTAATTCACATCTCAAAAGCCCACTATAGTACCCAAAGTCTGTCAGGATCATCCCCTTAGTGCCCATTTTTGATTATATAACACTCAAACTAAATCTTCCCAAAGAATTGCTTTTGCCCATAGAATACAAAACAATTTCATTGGCTTATGTTATTGCCTCTCTACTCCTGGCTCCAGGACAATTTTTAATTATATCACTTGCTACATTTATTCTTGTACTCCAACACTCCACCCACATTAGTAAACATGCTCTACACTATGTCCTTGATTTGGTTTTAATGGTAGTTATTTCCTGATTTACATACAAATCAAGCTTCCATTTTCTCTAGGAGACAATCATTCATATGTGCGTCAATAAGCTAGCTTATGGATTGAGTTTGACCATTGACAGGCATTTAATTGAGACTAGAGTATGTACATGTCTCCTCATCTTCTACTCAGTTGTTCATAACTATGGCTATATTTTTCTACCAAGAGTCTGAATTGCTATAAAGGAATCTTTAAGATAACTTTAAGACTTGTTAGGAATATTTGCAAATCCATTCACACTAGCCATGAGGTGCTTAATTGAGCTATTAATTCAATATTAAATGCTCTTCCATTATCCCTTTTGTGATATTAACTATACCCTGCCAGTATTCCAACATATGCGCACCCATTTTCCCCTCGTATAAGATTTACTTTTTCCTTCTTTCTCTATATTTATAAATCAATTTAGTGGGAAAAAATAGAAATCAAAAAACTTTGCTGTCCAATATGGTAGTCACAAGTTACGTGTGGATATTGAGCCCCTAAACTGTGCCTACTGCACATTGATTTGAGATGTGAATATAAATTATATACAAGATTCACATTGTAAAACAAAAAGTTATAGTTGTTAGATTCAAAATATCTCCTTAATAGTTTGTCTCAATACTATTTATTGAACAGACTGCTCTTCTTTTAATAAATTGTTTTGGTTCCCTTGTGAGAAATTATTTAGCCATATATGCAAGAGTTTATTTTGGGGGTTATTCTACTCTTTTGCTTTATTATTATGCTAGTACAACAGTGTTTTTTGGGGCCGGGCGGTGGCGCTAAAGGTAAGGTGCCTTCCTTGCCTGCTCTAGCCTTGGACGGACCGAGGTTCGATCCCCCGGTGTCCCATATGGCCCCCCAAGCCAGGAGCAACTTCTGAGCGCATAGCCAGGAGTAACCCCTGAGCGTTACCGGGTGTGGCCCAAAAACCAAAAAAAAAAAAAAAAAAAAAAAAAAACAGTGTTTTTTAATTACTGTATCTTTGTAATAAGTTTTGAAACCAGAAATTTTATTGTCTTTCAAGACTATTTTGGCTATTTATGGGCCTTTGAGATACCATATATTTTAGGAAGGATATTTCTACTTTTCAGGATATATCCAGGAGGCAGAGAGAAAACTCAACAAGATAAATGACTGTGTTGCATGTAAGAGATCTAAGTTTTATCACAGGCCTTATATGGTACCCTGAATACCACTAGGAGCAACCTGTTGGCACTAAGTACCACCAAGTATGCCCAAAAGGTTCCATGAGAGTTGGAGAGAAAATGCATATATAAATATTGACATCATAACAACATCAAATCTTGGCAGTCTGTGAACAGGATTTATATTCTCTTTTATTTCTAATTTCTTAGACATTCTAGTTTTTGGTGCATAATCCTTTCCCTTCAGTGATTCATAGATATATACATTTTATGCTTTGTAAATAAAATTCTTTTTAACATATTTTTGAAAATGTATGCATTATTTTAAGCCAAACAACCTGTTTTGATTTATTAAGTCTAACAATAATTTTGTAGATCATTTTAAGGTTTTCTACAAGTCATATTTGTCTTGAACAGAGAAAATATTTTTTCTATTTCAATTTAAATAACATTACTTTTTCATTTATTTTTATTTTAGTAAAATCATTGTGATCTACAAAGTCCTTCATAGTTGAATTTCAGATATACAGTGAATCAGGGCCATTCCAACTACCAGTGTAAACCTCCCTTCACCAACGAACCCAGAGTGCATCCTTTGCCCTCGGTGTGCCAGTATACCAGGCCCATATACGTTTAGATTATTGAAGTTTGGGTCTCTTCTACTATTATCATTGACTTTGGCTTTGATAGTTAGTTCTATCCTTATTTTTTTCCCAAGTGATGCATCTGAGACCACTTGGTCCCTAGCCCCTAGCATTTCCTTTTTCTTTCTTCTTAGTTTTATTTAAAAAATACAGAAATATGTGGTAAACCAAAAAAATCTGTGTCCCAAGCTTTTAGGAAAAAGGTGAAAGCCCATGTTTAAAAGATACAAAATATAAAAAGAAATAAAAAAAGGTGTGTGTGTAAATAGCTGTGGTTTTTGTTTGTTTGTTTGTTTGCATAGGGAAAATAGGAAGAAAAAACCTTTGGCCTAAAAACATGGAAATCCTTCCCATGAAGCATCTGCCATAAGACCAGCTACAAGGTTCATACATACTTAGTTGTCTAAACCCAAAGTCTTTCTTTGTGGTCCCAGTAAAAGTTTTCCTTAGGGCCAGAGCAATAGCACAGTGGTATGGCATTTGCCTTGCACGCAGCTGACCCAAGATGGACCTGGATTTGATTCCAGTGTTCCATATGGTCCTCCAAGCCAGGAGCAATTTCTGAAAGCATAGCCAGGAGTAACCCCTGAGTGTCACCAGGTGTGGCTCAAAAACAGAAACAAAAATAAAATTCTCAGTCATAGTTGTTGCATTTAGGTTTCTGTAGTTAGAGATCTTGGTTTTTGCACAGATACTATGTTGAAGTCCGAATGACATGGAGTGTCTTCTGGTCTCATGTGACCATTAGGTAGCAATGGAGAACACACTGCCCTGAAAACAAGTTATTGCTGTTACCAAGCTGTCAGGATGTCATATGAACACACTCTGGAGTAAGTCAGTACCAGGACAACATTAGGGCCTTCCCCAGTAGAAGTCCAATTCCTGGTGCTGGTGCAAGAATTATACTGATTCCATAGATGGGATCCAAAGTTCAGGGATGAATGGCCAACATCTAATCTTCTGAAGCCTAAACCAAGTCACTATGACAAATGTCCAGGGTGTAAGGCCCCACTGCAATATGAAATGTATGTGTTTCTATTAGATAAGAACTTGTTTCCACACATAAGATTACCCCTATTTTAATGTGCCTAAGAAAAAAGAAACAATGCCACATGATACTACTGGTGCATATGGGATTAAAAATAACAAGCTAAACAATCTAATATGACCTCAGAACCCCAGAGAAATGTATCTACTAAAATTTCCTACTAAACAGATCCAAAAAAAATGAACAGAGAAAACTACCTCTACTTAAGGAAATAAACAATAATAATACCTATTAAGGAAATACATCTAAAGAAATATATGAAGGAGATATATACATATCCCCTTAAGTCTTTTAAAATATTTTGAGAGAGGGGGATAGAATCCGGAGCACAGCTTCAGCTTGCAACATGGTCTTGTGGAGTCTGATAAATGCCTTCCAGCAGTCACATAACAGTAAATGTCCTTGAGCTGGGAGTTTCACAAAACCAAATTTGGTAGTGAGCAACAGTCTACAGCAAACTGAGGTGGGAGAAAAGGGGCCACTGAGAGCAAATCAGCAGCAGCAGTGGCTCTTTCTTCTTGGGATGAGGCAAATCTGACTGGGAATTTGTTGTTGTTGTTGTTGTTGTTGTTTCACTTTGTGAGCTGGTTGGCAGCTGGTTGGGTTGTGGGGAGGAATATTTCAGTTCCTGAGGAGTTAAGATCAACAGGTAAAAAAGGTTCAATAGAGAGAAATAACAGATGATATGAGAAAATGAAGGTCTAGAAAAGGATTTGTAAAGTGGTAAGCAGGATGTGTGAGGGGAGAAATGGTTATATATAACAGTGGGAATGACAATATAAAACATAAACAGACTTTATGCATATTACAGTCACTGAGATGACCGACACATATATTTACACACACACATATACATAGACACTTAGGAAGAATGTGTATTTCACATTTTGAGCAGGAAATGCCTTGTATAAATCTATTCGTCCTAATTCTTCTAGTCTCTCATTTAGGGCTCTTAAATCTTTGCTAGTGTTCCACTAGGATCTGTTAGTGGCAATAATTGAGTGTTGAAATCTCCCACTACTATCGTATTTCCATCCCTATGTTTCTCTAAGTTTGTGAGCAAAAACCTTACATATTTTGCTGGGTCTATATTTGATGGATAGATGTTGATCAGATGTTAGTCTAATTGGTCTATTACCCTGATCAATAAGTACTGAAGAATAAGACTTAGACATAGCTCTAAGTACTTTCTTGAGGTTGAATGTAGTTTGGTCTGATATGAGTATGGCTGTCCCAGCCTTTTTTATTTCCAGTAGCTTGTATAATTGTTTTCCATTCTTTTACTCTGAAATTGTGTATATCTTGAACTTTTAAGTGCTTTTAAGTGCTTCAGGAAGCAGATATCTGTTTTTTTGTTTCCTGATCCAACCTGCTACTCTATGCATTTTTTTGTTTTTGTTTCTTTTGTTTTGGGGGGGAGTTTGGGGGCACACCTGGTGATGCTCAGGGGTTACTCCTGGCTATGCACTCAGAAATTGCTCCTGGCTTGGACCATATGGGGCACTGGGGATAAAACCATGGTCCATTCTTGGCTAGCGCCAGCAAGCTTTATCACTTTGAACCACTTATGCACTTTGCACCTCTGCTCTGGCCCATACTCTCTGCTTCTTGATGGGAGAGTTTGGCTCCCATATGATCCAGCTATACCACCCCTAGGTATATACCCTAAGAACACAAAATTATCATACAAAAATGCCTTCTGCACACCTATATTTATTGCAGCACTATTTACAACAGCCAGAATCTGAAAACAACCCAGATGCCTGACAACAGATAATAATAAAACTGTGATACATATATACAATGAATACTTTTCAGCTGTCAAGAAAATGTAGTCATGAAATTTTCCAAAAATGGATGGACATGTAAACTATTAAGCTAAGTAAAATAACTCAGAAGGAGAGAAAAAAAACACAGAATAGTCTAACTCATCCAAGGGATTTAAGAAAAATAAAAGACATTATTGTAATCACACACAGAGACAATAGAGATGAGGGCTAGAAGGTCCAGCCCACAGTCTGAAGCTTACCACAAACAGTGGTGAGTTCAGTTAGAGTTCACTTAGAGAAATACTCACTTATCATGAATTATCATGAAAATGGTAGTGAGTGAGAGAAATAGAATGCCTGTCTCAAGTACAGGCAGGGGTTGGGGGAAGAAGTGAGATGCTGGTGGAAATGTAGCACTGGTGAAGGAGGTGTCCTTTTTAACTGAAATGCAACTACAAACATGTTTGTAATCATGATGCTTAAATAAAGACTAATTTTAAAAACTAAAGAAACTATTGACAGAGAGGGCTATTGTGTCACTATATTGTGTAGGGTTGGTGTTACAGTTGGTATTTCATTTGTGTAATTGATCTGTATTTAGTTCATTTAGAGTCGCTTGGCTAATGTAAATACTGAGAGTTCTTTTTTGTCTGAGAATGTTTATAATCTCTCCCATGTCAATGAGCGTTTTGCTGGGTGGTAAACTCTAGGTTGAAAGTTTATTTCATATAGTTATTTGAATATGTCATTCCACTCTTTTATTGCCTGGGTTGTTTAAGTTGGAGTATCTGGTTTGATTCTATGCTTTGTACTTTAAACCTGAAGTTTTCTTCTTACTGCTTTAAAGGCCCATTTTTCTCTGTTTTGTTTTGTTTTTGTTTTTGTGTTTTGCCACTTGTATTATTAAATGGCTTGATGTTTTTCTTTTAATTTCTATTTTGTTTGGCAATCTTTTTCTCTTGGATTTGTAGAGAAACCTCTTTCTCAAGTGTGGGAAAGTTCTCTGCTCTAATCTCCCTCACTACTTGCTCTTTCCCTTTTCTTTTATTCTCCCCTTCTGGTATTCCTATAAATCATAGATTATTTCTTTTGTCTTTGTTCCTTGAGTAACTTACATTTTTTCCCAAAAATGTCTCTCATTTATTTTTGTCTCTCATTTGTTTGTTTGTCATTTCTGGCTTATAATTTATTTGTCTTCAAGTTCATCTATGTGATTCTCCATGTGTTTAAATCTGTGACTATGACTTGCTAACAAATGTATTAGTTCCCTTGGTTCCATTTGTGTGGATTCCCTCATCTTCTGATAGAATTCTTCTTTTGAATTTGTTGAATTATTAATCTATAGATTTCTTAATTTCACAATGAGTGACTCCTTTATTTCTATTGCCAAACCATTATGTGTTGACTTTAGGTTTCTATCTATAATGTTGAGGGGTTTAGGTGGACTTGGAAATTTTCTAGGATTTCTTTCCATACCCCCAACTGTAGGTGTCTTTCTTAGATACACTTTGTTCTTTGCATTTAGTGGTTTGGAATGCTAGAGTATCATGGTGATCTATTGATCTACTGAATTGTTTGTGTGAAATGTGGTTTGAGGTATATCATTTTTAGAAGTTACTTTTCTAAACAAAAAAGGTGATTCAAGTATTACAAAAATATTGCGTACTAGTTCATTGGTTTGTTCAGCTGGGTTTTGAGCTGTATATTTTCTTTCTTTCTTTTTTTTTCATTTTTTTGTGGTCAAAGTGAATTACAATTATTTCACAGAAATATTTAAGGCTCATAGTGATAATGAATGAGGGGCATTCCCACTACTAGTATTGTATTCCATCCACTCCTGTTCCCAGCATGCATCCCATATCTCCCTCTTCTTTCCCCCATAATGCTAGTGTAACTGTTCCCCCATTTGTGCGGCTTGTTGTAAATTGGGTACTGATTTTTATTTTCATTGACTATGGGTTTGGTGTTCAAGTCTGATCATTTTTTTATTTCCACTAAAAGTTGATTCCACTTCCTTGTCTTGGTATCACCCATTTTTTCCCCTCAAATTGTGAGGTTAAATGAGATGATTTCAGTACTGTGGTTCTGTTGGAGATATACAGAAAGATAAAGAAGAAGAAAAGAAAAACAGAAGCAAATGGAGAAAGAAGAAAAAAATTAGGGGCAGTCTGTCTAGGTGTTATAAATTTCCCTTTAGAAGGAGGAAGAAAAAGGGTAACAAAACAAAGGAAAACAAACAAAAAAAGCAATTAAAAAACAGAAACAAAAACAATAGGGCACTAATTACAAAAGTACACAAAGAACAACACAACAACAACAAAAAAGAACAACCAAGAAAACCAGAACAAAACAAAATCAAACAATAATAGATAAATAAATAACAAAAACAGTCAGGGGGAAAAAACAGCTACTACTTAAAAAGGTTTGTGTTTCTTCATCTTCCTATTTTTTTTTTTTTTTTGCAAAGGCACAGTAAATATTGGGGAAATAAGAACAGGAATTCTCTTGGCCTAAGTGAGCAGGGTTTCTTCACACTTAAAGCATACTGCCATGGAACAACTACAGACTCCATACCTGCTTATTTTCACACCCCAAGTTCTTTTTATGGGACCAGAGAAATTTCTGGTCAGTGTGGATTATGGCATCACACCTCTGTAGCTAGAGATCTTGTTATTTGCGTAGATCATAGGATGAAGGCTAGGAGAGGCTTTTGTTTATGGTTCTAGAAGGTCTGTTCCATCCCTGTTGTTGTAATCAGTCTTCCATAATTAGTGGTCTTGGTTTTTCTCATATCCTAGAACAGAGCGTAGGATAGAGTCTTTGAGTATGGTCGCCGGAGTTCTGCTCAGTTGTTGTTGTCAAAGTCAGACCTCTGGTATTGGAGATCTTGGTTTTTGTACAAATCCTACGCCAAAGCCTCATCTAGGATCTTTCTCATTGGTCCCTCAATAGGTTCTACCCAGTCCATGTTTGTCAAGGTCAATCTTCTGTAGTTAGCGATTTTGGATTTTTGTGTAGAGCAAATGCTTTCATGTCTCCTAATTGCATCAATCCGGTAGATGATGAGATAGGGCAACCCTCTCTTAGTTCAAGTTGTTGTCGTTTCCTCCTGTCAGGGTGTCATATCAAAACTGTAGCAAGATGGTACCAGAGTGGTATTAGAAATTTCCCAGGGAGGAATTTGGTTCTTGGTGTTGTTGCTGGGACCTGAGTTGGTTCCACATCTTGGTTTTGGGGTTCTGGGTTGGAGGGTCGTTGTCCAATCGCATAAAGAATAAATTGGGTCCACATAGCATATGCTCAAGGTGGGAGGCCTCTCTGTATAATGAAACATATGAGTTCTTATCCCTAGTAGATACGAATTTGTTTCTGTGTAAAAGATTTCCCCTTATCTAAAGTGCCAACGCAAAAGGGGATGGAGCTAAATTATATTGTTGAGCTGTATATTTTCTAAGAGAAAGAAATGCTAGATCCAATCTCCCAGGAGCTCTATAATATAAATTAAAATGTTTTCATGTGAATGCACTAGTTTCTGTGTGCTTTGAGAAAATGAGGGCTTATGAGAAAAAGGAGACTCCCCTGTTCCCCCATAGACATAGACCCATGGACATAAAGTCAGCAATGGTGCTGGAACCTAGGAAATGCTAAGGAAAGGTCCAAAAGACAAACCTATAGTCATTTGGTGGGAGGAATTAAGACATGAGGTTGCCTATTCCTTCCCAGAGAAAAAGCTTGCTGGCTGCAAGGGATAGAATATCAGGAAAGGAACCCAGAAAGAGGCTGAGAAAAGGCCCAAAAGAGAGATCCCAACATTTCTTTCTCTTGCCTAATTACTTTTGTGAAAGAAACCATTTTTGTTCCAGATCTTAGAGAAATAGGTTTTACTTTCACTGTTGAGTATATGTTACCAGTATGCTTTTTATATACCATATTTTCTGGCATAGAAGATGACTCCTACTTTTCCTGTTAAAATATAGGTTTTGGGCTATATTCACCGAATAAGACTACCTCTCTTTTCATGCACACCAAATGGAAATTAAAAAACATAAGAGAAAGGCTGGTGAGGTGGCACTAGAGGTAAGGTGTCTGCCTTGCAAGCACTAGCCAAGGAAGGACTGTTGTTTGATCCCCCAGCATCTCATATGGTCCCCCAAAATCAGGGGCAATTTCTGAGCACTTAGCCAGGAGTAACCACTGAGCATCAAATGGGTGTGGCCCGAAAAACCAAAACTAAAACACATAAGAGAAAGAGTAGAACCCTCTAAGGTTAACAATATATGTTTAATAAAGCTAGACTTTGGCATGCCAACAATCATTTTACTTTTGCCATTTGCAGTTAGTGACTGTGATTTTTTAATTGTGATTCACATTGAGAGCAGAGAGAGGGGGCTCCTCTAAGAGCAGCTGGCTGGGATGCAGCGATTAATAGGACATCTAGAGGGAGACAGTGTGCCTCCTCTGTGTCCCATAAAAGCTGAACAAAGGTCTGAGCACCAGAAAGACACATACCAGCAATAACATCTGGTGGCTGGATGGGATGCAGCGCTTGGTAACTCAGCCCCTGTGTGTGCCCTGAAAGACGAATCAGGACAAGCAGAGGACTGAGTGATGAAGGTTGTCAGCTGGATGGGATGCGGCAGTAAAAGGGGGGCGGATCACTTGTCCCTGAAGCTGGAGTATGTTTCAGCAGCCATATACTGGTGTATAAGATGACACCCGACTTTTAAGAAGTTTTTCATGGGTTAAAAAATCATCTTATATGCTGGAAAATATAGTATGTCCTTTGTCATGTCAAAGTAGCTTGTTTGTATTCTTGGCATGAGTGTTTTTAGTAACAAGAAATAGTGTTTCATTCAGAAAGTATATTTTCCTCATTTTTTTTTTGGATCACACCCGGCAGTGCTCTGGGGTTACTCCTGGTTCTATGCTCAGAAATCACCCCTGGCAGGCACAGAGGACCATGTGGGATGCCGGGATTTGAACCACCGTCCTTCTGCATGAAAGGCAAACGCCTTACCTCCACGCTATCTCTCCGGTCTCTGTTTTCCTCATTTTAAATGATTATATGATTACATCTTTCATTTTCTTATTTTAATATGTTACATTATTATTTATTTATAAATTTATGAATTTATCACTTGGTTGAGGTGTACAAAGGTAATGTAGTATTCTCTTTGGTGGTATTATGTTGAAGATGTTTGCATCAAAATATTTATCAAAAGGGGTCAAAGAAATAGTTACAAAGGCACTTCATATAGTCTTGTGAGGCTTCCCTAAAAGCAGAACTAGGATTAAGCCTTGAGTACTGCTGCTAAAGCCCAAAATAGAAGCAAATAATTTATCAAGAATATTAATCTGAGCCAGAGAAATAGCACAGCAGCAGGGCATTTACCATGCATGCAGTCGATCCAGGATGGACGGTGGTTCAAATCCCAGCATCCCATATGGTCCCCCATGTCTGCCAGGAGGGATTTCTGAGAGCAGAGCCAGGAGCAACCCCTGAGCACCACTGGATATGATCCAAAAACAAACAAACAAAAAAGAATATTAATCTATAATTTTTTTGTATTTTGTATTTTGTTTTTCTATAATGTTTTCATTTATTTTCATATCAAATATTGGTATTCAAAAAGGAATGAAAGTTGAAATTTTTTTTTCATGTTTTTAAGTTTAAGGAGTATTTGTATGACTTCATTAATGATTTGAAGAATTTACCTGGGGACCTATCTGGTCCAAGAGTTTTTCTTGTGCGAGGTCTTTGGTTTCTTAATCTTACTTTATTAGTTCTAGGTTTGTTTGTTTAGATTTTTTTTATTTCTTTACAATTAAATCTTGCTAAGTTCTATATTTCCAGAAATTTATTCAATTCATCTGGGTCACTAAATTGTCAACATACAATTTTTCATAGCACTTGTTTATAAATTTTTTGTTCTCATAATATTAATTAAATTGCACCATTTTTCATCTATTTTAGTTTTCTGATATTTTGGCCATAATTTTGCTTATTTTTAGCTTTATATTTTGTTTTTATTAGCTATTTTATCATTTATATTTTCCTAATCTTTGTAGTTTTAAATTTATTTTTTTAGGTAAGCATTAAAAGCTGTGTCTTTCCTAGCAATGCTGTTATTGTATCTTATAGTTTTATATTTATTTTTCATTTTCCTTTGTCTAAAAATTTTTCAGGTGTGTTTTGATTCCTTCTTTAACTTCTGTTTGCTTAAGAGTGTCTTGCTTACTTTCACTTGTGTATTTTCTTTTTCCTATTGACTTTTATTTTTTGTGATTATAAATGTTTCATTATAGAATTTTAACACATTAAATTTATTAAGTCTTTCCAGCTAGGGAGATAGTATAGGAAGTAAGGCATTTATCCTGCATATATCTTACTTCAGTTCAAATATCCAGTCCACAAATTTTCCTCTGAGCACTGCCAGGGATCAATTATGAGCAAGAGTCAGGTTTAGCCCTTGAGAACTACTTGCTAATAGCCAATATAGTTAACTAAATAAAAAGCATTTTTGGTAGCATAAATACAGTTTCACTTGGAAAATATTTCATATTCACCTGAAAAGAATGTTATTGTTGAGTAGAGAGTTCTATAATTGCCTGCTGGATTCAATTGTTATAAGATGTTTTCATTTTATACTTCCTTGTAGATCTTCTGTCTTGTTTTGTTGCTTCTTTCACTGTGATGTTTCCTTTGGTAGAATTTTCCCCCTAATTTGTTGTTCTGTTTCTGATTAAATTGCTTAGTCTTTGTTTTCTTCCCTTTTCCTAGAAGACAGGGGAATATTTAAAGCATATTGTTAGAGAAACAAGAAAATTAACGGACTTTAAAATGGCAAGGTCAAGGTCTTTCTTCAAAAGTTTCTTTGTGATTGACTCATACATTCATTTTCTGACTTGTTATAGACAAAACTTTCTAAAGCATATGGGGAGATATCTGAAATTCTAATAAATTCTACCTTTTTATGTGATACTAGGAATATATTTTATTCTTTATATGACTCAACAATGTGTTTATTGTAGATAATACTACCATAAAGGATCAAACCTCTTCAGCTTCCAAATTGTTGAAATAAAACTAAGAAATAATGAAACCAAAGCAATTGTACAGTGGGTAGGGCAATTGTCATGCGTGCACCCCATGTGGTCCCCTGTGCTCATGAGCAGTGATTCATCTCTGGGTGCAGAGCCAAGTATAGCCCAATCACCAGCAGATATTGTCCAAAACAAAACCAAAAATGATTATAAAATCATATTTATTTATTTATTTATTTATTTATTTATTTATTTATTTATTTATTTATTTAGGTTTTTGGGCCACACCCGGCGGTGCTCAGGGGTTACTCCTGGTTATCTGCTCAGAAATAGCTCCTGGCAGTCACGGGGGACCATATGGGACACCGGGATTCGAATCAACCACATTTGGTCCTGGATCGGCTGCTTGCAAGGCAAACACCACTGTGCTATCTCTTCGGGCCCTTCATTATTATTTTTTTTTTGGTTATAAAATCATTTTGTGTGCTTTTTCATCTCTAATTTTTTGCTTCTATTTTTTTTTTACTTTTATTGTGAACAAAGTCAATTACAAATCTTTCACAGTAATATTTAAGGTATATATTGACAATCAGTCAGGGGCATTCCATCACCAGTGTTGTCTTACCTTCACCCCTGTTCACAGCATGCATACCATATCTTCCTACTATGCCCCCACCCCCGGACTACGAGTGTAATTGGTCCCCTCTCTGTATAGCTTGTTGTAGATTGGGTATTGATTCTTTTGTTGTTGACTTTCGGTTTGGTGTTTAAGTCTGATCATCTTTTATTTCTATATAATGTCCATATGACTATTTGTTCCTGGTACCATCCATTTCCCCCCCCCACCTCAATATATGAGGCAAAACAAGTTGATTCAAGTTATGTGGTTCTGTTTGAAAAAAAGAAAAAGAAAAAAGAAAACTAGGAGGTGTCTATTTCGAGGTTATAAATATCAATTCAAAAGAAGAAAGGGAAAGAAAAAGACAAAGATAACAACAACAAAATAAAACAAAAACAAGAAAACCCCCAAAACCAGCAACTACAAAAAGCACAATATCAAAAAAAAAAAAAAAGAAAGAAAGAAAAACAAAACCAAATAATAACCATGAGAACAAAAATAAAAAAAATGAGGGCAGGTGTGGCAAGGTTTTGTGCTTTTTTTGGGGGGAGGCATAGGCACAGTAAGTATTGGGGAAATTAGAAAGGGAATTGCCTTGGCCTAAGAGATACATGGTTTCTCCTCCCTTGAAGCATACTGTCATGGGAACAACTACAGTCTCTTACACACTCATTTTCACACTCCAAAATCCTTTTTTATGGTGTCAGGAAACTTTCCCCTCAGTGTGGATGATAAAATCAGGCCTCTGTAACTAGAGATCTTGGTATTTGCACAGGTCATAGGACAAAGCCTATACTCTTTCTTTACAGTTCAAAAAGTTCTGTTCCATCACTGTTGTTGCAATCAATTTTCTGTAATTAGTGACAGAGAGGGTTGTTATGTCATTGTATTATGTAGGGTTGTTATTGTTACAATTGGGTATTTGGATTATGTAATTTATTGCTGAATAGATCATTTAGAATTGGTTTATTTCCGCAAATAATGTGAATTCTTTTTTGTCTGAGGATGCTTTTAGTCTTCCCTCCATACGAATGAAAGTTTTGCTGGGTAGTGGACTCTAGGTTGAAAGTTTCTTTCATTCAGTCATTTAAATATGTCATTCCACTGACTTATTGCTCAAATTGTTTCAAATGGAAGATCTAATTTGCTTCTTAGTTTTTTTTCTTGTACTTGAGGGTTTTTTCCTTCCTTGTTGCTTTAAGGAATTCATCTTTTTCTTTGTTTTTATGCCATTTGGATTACTTGGTGTTGGTATTTAGGGTCTATTTTAACTCATTTTGCCTCTTGGATTTGTACCAGTGCTTCTTTCCAGAGGGTGGGAAAGCTTTCTGCTGTTATTTCCCTCACTACTTTTTCTTCCTCTTTCTCTTCCCTTCTGGTATCCCTACAATTCATAGATTATTTCTTTTCTTTTTGTTCATTATATCTCTAATATTTTCTTCAAATTCTTTAACACTTATTTCCTTATTGGCTTCTTTGTTACTTTTGGTTTGTAGTTTTTCCTCAAGTTATTCTACATGATTCTCCAACTGTGTAATTCTGCTATTATGGCTTGCTAAGATTTTTTATTTCTCTTAATTTCATTTGCACTTTTTTTGTTTGTTTTTTGTTTTGGGGGCATGACCTGTGATGCTCAGTGGTTACTCCTGGCTTTGCTATCAGAAATCGTTCCTGGCTTGGGAAACCACATGAGAACCCAAGGGATTAGAACCATGATCCATCCTAGGTCAGCCACATGCAAAGCAAATTCCCTACCACTGTGTCACCATGCAGCCCCAATAAATTTTCACATCTTCTGTACATTTTCTTCTTTGAGTTGGTTGAATTGTTCAGCTATGGATTTCTTAATCTTGCTGGCTAGTGATTTCTTGATTTCTATTGCCGTAGCATTTATTGCCACTTTTAGATCCTCATCTATTAGGCTCATGCATTTTGGAGGACTTGGAAACTTGCTAGGATTTCTCTCGATATACCCAACTGCTAGTGTCTTCCTTAGTTTACCCATATTTCTTTGCACTTGGTGGCTTAGCCTTAGAGTATTGAAGTTTTAGATTGTTTAATAAAGTGGTCTGCTCAACTCACTGTGTAAGAAGTGATTAGAAGTATATTCGAATTTGAGTTTATTTTTCCTACTTGAGTAAATTTGTCAAAGTATGGCAAGCTACTTTCTTGTTTTGCTGTTGTGTTTTATGGACCGTGGATTATGTGAGGAAAGTGTTAGGTCTGGTCTGTTTAGACCTGTACAGTATACAGATTCTCTTGTTTGGAGAATCAGCAGATGGTGGGAGGTGGAGAGAAGTGGCAGTGACCGTGGAAAGGTTTGGTCCTGCCCTCGGGTCTCAGCTCTCCTTTGTCACCTATAGCCTAAGGCTGGGTCCCTTCTCTGGGGAGTGGCCCTAAGCAGAGATGATGGTGGTAGGTGGGCCAAGGTTTGGCCCTGCCCTCAGGTTTCCTCCCTCCTCGGTTACTTGTGGGAAATCGCATGGTCCCCTTTCTGTGCTGCAGCCCCCAAACTTGGACCTCATCTCTAAATTTGAAATTATGATTCATGCCCTAATCCATGAGAATGTTTTGAGACCCAATAACATAAATCTTGAAGTGTTGTTATGACTGTGAAGAGCTATGAACATGTTTTATAGCTATGAAAATTTCACCAAAACCTCAAGCTGGTACTCTCAGCATTCCTCTTTAATAGCCATCTTACAGTTTCAAGTCATGTGTTATTTATTTTTCTTGGCATGTGCAAAGTTTTTGTTTGCATGGGGTTTTTTCTACTCAACTTAATATCATGGTTTGCATTATAATTTACTCTAATTACCAGTAAAAGTTTTATCACTGAGCAGAATTTCAGTGCTTACAGCATTTGACCATCTTATGGCTTCTAATTGCACTCTAATGATTATGTTTATCCCAATGGATATTGCCAATTCTCTCTCTCCTCTGGTGGCCTAGTTTCTTGCCATCTTTTCAGCTGATTTACATGTTCTGGAATGGTTGAAATAGTCACAAATTGCAGAAAAAATTAAATTTGATTGCTATTTCAGCCTCCACATCTGGATGTCTATGTGTATATATTACTAAAACTAGTTAAAGTTGGATTTACATGTCTGTCCAGCATTATAATCTCTGCACCTCCAAGTTATGAGGAGTTAATAAGGGAATAAGCAGAAACCTAAACAGTGACAGTCAATGTAAAACCTTGATAGTTGAAAGTTGATGCTTAAATTATTGGATTACTTAAAATTGTCCTGAGCTTTATCAAAGAAAACATACTGATTCTACTAACTAGTTTTTATCCTTGCTATCTATGTTCTTGTTTATAGTTGGCATCTCTAGACAATACTAATTTTAAATACTCTCCTGATTCAGAAGAGGCCATAGCCCTGTGCTCATTTGCATACAATTAACATTTTCAGAGACAGTTCATATAGAAAAAAAATCAATCCCCATCACTACCCTGAGGAACTTTGATCCAGCCTGAAAAAGTGAGAAGCAGCTGAAAAGCCGCATAGTTCTGTTTATCTCATAAATATGTCCATGGAATTTTGATGATAGAAATTGAAATTTGAAGCTTAATACGGCTTCAATACTATAAAATGTCAAAGGGAAGGAGAGGATTGTTGCCTTAATACAGTTGAAGGCACATAAAAAAGTGGTAGATAACGCAAAGGAAAGATTTTTTTTAGTTTTATAATGCATACCTTTCAGCTGGAACTTGGTTCTTCCCAGTTGTTATCACACAATTGGGCCGTGGTTCAATGCTAGACCCTAACAATGCTTTGGAGACCCCATGGTGCTGGGTATCAAACTGAGTCAGCTGTAAGTAAGGTATATGACTTAAGCCTTATACTATTATTCCAGCTCTAGGACAAATAATTTTAAATATTTATAAAACAATGTAAGAACAGAACCATTAGGGAATTTTTATTTTGAATTATTAGCAACTAACTTGCTCAAGCTTAATTTGAAAGAAAAATTTTAGAAAATATTATTTTCAAAGAATTCCATGTATATTTCATAGAAACAATACTCAGCATGTTTTTTTTATCTCATTTGATAGTACCATATGAAAACTTATTGGTAGCAATAGACAAATGGCCAGAAATAGATTTGAAAACAAACACTACAACTAAGGAAAGATACAAAACAATAGGCAGTCATAAGGGGTTGTTTAGTCATCTGTTTATTTACCACATTGAATACCTTCATCTGCAGGATAAGCAAGTCAATTAGTTCATACTGCTGTGTTGCAGTACCCCATGTAAACTATACAGGGGTACAAAATAAATTCAGACTAATCTAAAAATGTAACAACTTTCAATGTAGTGATCAAGATTCTTGATTCTTGATCTTGATTCTTGAAAGGAAGTGTCTTCTCAAGGTAAGAAGGCAAGAAGAAATTTGACATAGAGTAAAATAATCCTTCAACGTTCATTTACTCTACAAATACAGATTTGTCTTTTCCAAAACTGCCTTCCTAATGTTCCCTATCATCGTGAAAAATACCACTGGTCCATCCTCTACATACACTCCATTCTCCCCAATATTCACCCATTATCATGAGAAACTCTCTTCATCTTTCATATCTTCTTCTACCTTCCTAATTAGGTACTTTTTGTTAGTTTTTTCCTGGATCCCTGCAATAGTCATTGAACTCCCTTTTGTTGTTCACATCATAACCAGAGTAACCAGTACCTCTGCTCTAGTTATCTCCCGACTTCCATAAAATGTTGAGCATGTGTATATACATATGCATATCAACCCTACCTCCAAATTTCCATTCATTTAATCTCAAAACTGAATTTCTTTTGGGGGTGGGTAAGTCTTTGAAGACAATATGTTTTGGAGTAATTCATTTCCTGTTAGGATAATCTTTATAATCTGACCTATAATGAGAGGCAAACACATAGCAATATAAAAACAAAGAACATAAAAACAGAAGACAAAGATATGCAGGTAGAAGTTACACGGGTAGAGATTTTGACATAAATCAAGGATCAGCAAGGTCATCAGCCATCTTTATCAACTCATTATTTATTTATTTATTTATTTATTTATTATCAGCTCTCAGACTGGCCTGTGAGGATTCTTAATTCCATAATTCCTGATACAATTGACCTCATACCTTGAATTCAGACTTCTGACCTCCAACACTGTAAAAAATTAGATTTCCGTTAAGTGGCCCAATTTTGTGGTAATTTGTTACAATATTTCTTGGAAACTAATATAATTTCCTCTTTCTTTTAGAATGAAAACCAGTAAATTCTGCTTTTTTTCACCTTAAATTATCATGGAGTGGCCATGCAGTTGGTAGGATATTTGCTTTGCACATGATTGTCCTGGGTTCAATCCCAGACACTTCATAGGGTCCCCTGAGCATCTCCAGGAGTAATTTCTGAGTGAAGAGTCAGGAGAAAACAACTAAACATTGCTGAATGTGTCCACAAAACAAGCAAAATTATCTTGATATGGTATTAACAGTCACCAGATTTTATGTAAAAGTTATGTTATATAACATATATATTATATATAAACTTGATTTAATTCTCAGCCATCCTGTGTGGTAGGTAGCATTTTTATCTCCATTTAATATATTAGGAAACTGATTTAAAAAGAGAAAATATATAAATAGTATTTATTAAGTTGGAGAACTGTTATTTATGCCTAGACATCCATTTTAGGTGCTCAAAATTGGTTGATACTGGTAGAGCCATCCTTGCTATAATTATCATTCATTAAGCTTGTGGTTGCTTTGCAGTTGTATTTTTTGTCTTTTGAGGTTGACTCTCACTGGGACTCTCTAAGGGATTAGGCTCAGTGGTGCTCTTTTCCTACTTTGTCCCTTAACCAGTATGACAGGAGGTCACAGTGTGTTGCAAATTAGCCCCTAATTGAGGTTCACTGAAGGAGAGATGGAGGATGAGGCCTTTCTCCTCCAGCTCGGATCAGCGTCTGTTACCCTGTTCAGCAGCAGTTCTGAAGTGAATGCGGTGGGAAGAAAGCCAACAAGCGGTCAGGCTTCCGAAGAAAACAGCTCTTTATTCCGTGAAGAGGCCAAAACCAAAAGGCCTAAGAATAGGCCCCAGGAAAAAAGCCCCTCACCTTCCACAGACCCTGCTTTTATGCCCCAGAATCAGGTACCACCCAATGGTGGGATCAGATACCACCCAATGGTGGGAGCAGAATCAGGTACCACCCAAGGGTGAAAGCAGAATGCCAGGTCACACCCTAGGATAAGGCACAATGATGGATCAGGGTAGGGTCAGTAACATAATAATCCCATAAAAATGTTTACATACACAATAACAGTGTAAGATGCATGCAAAGTGATCATACAGCTATGCAGTTTAGGGTACAAGCAACACTAAGCAGGGTAATTAGGGCAGGATGGAGATGTGGCCTGGAAGATTGTATGTGCAAGACTGGATCTGAGATGTGGATGCAGACATGCCTACTAGATGGCAAATGTTGGGTACGGAGACTCCATTTTATATTTCACATCTAGTTTTCAGGTATTTTTTAGAATTGGCAAGGATATGTGATTACCTCTCCTGTTTTAGGACATAATGCCATTAATATATTATTGTAATTATTTTCAGTCTTAGCCAATTAGAACTCAGTGAAAGAAGGGAAGCGTTCCTCCCAATGCAGGAAAGAACAACTGCCACTATTTATTTCTCAACTAGTGTGTACTAGATAACTTTATCAGCTTCATAATAGTATGAACTATTATAATAGTTAATATAAACATGGAAAATATTTAATAGAAGTATAATAGCTAATGAAAACATGGGGAATACTGTGAATTTACCTTAAATTAGACTTTATGGTAGAGTCTGGTGCATAAAACTCACTCAGTAATGGATCCAACGGCCAGTATTTGAATTCAGGGAACTATTGAATTACTTGCTAACCTTGCTGTTTTCCCATCTATAAATTAGTAATAATAAATATATCAAGCTCATGACTTGTGAAGATTAAATGATATGATTCACGAATAAAATGACATTTAGTAAGTGCTAAGTAGTATGTAATTCATTTTGGGATCAATGACATATTTGCTACTCTCAAGCATTAGCTTTAATCATGAACACTCTGTAAAGCCAAGCAAAATTCTCAGAGTACAAGAGACTGAATTGATTTTAAGTTGGAAGAAACAACTGCAGATGTTTGAATTGTGTGTGTGGAGGGGAGAACCAAGAAAAGTCAAAAGGGGTTTCAGAGATTCGGCAGCATCCACCACAGGAGCTCACACTTCCTGCTCCCAAGAGATGTTTGTGGGCACCGTCCATTCACCCTCCTTCTTCCAAACCCTCAAACTCTAGCAAGGGTGGATGAAGACATTTCAATTTATTCCATATAATTCTAGGCATATCAGAACTCGCATTTGTTTCCTTCGAAAATGTATAGCACAGAACCCAGAAGAACAAACCAATGAAAAAGTATGCAATAGTTTTTTCATTCTTAAATAACCTTGCTTGTCTAGAATAAATAACCTCTAAAATAGATATACCTCTCACCGCTTCTTATATAAATAGTTCAATAGACCATCTTTTAATACCCTGAAACTCTAACATTCCAATCACCAACACAAAGAACAATGAGGAAACTGAGAGACAGACACCCACAGCTGGGAATATGGAGAGAAATCCTAGGAAATTCCCAAATCCACCAAATACCCTACTCCTTAGAGATGAGGACCAAAAATCAATAATGGTTTAGCAATGGAAATCAACAAGTCACTAGCCTTGTGTACCTTTGCTTGCCTTTGTGTACACCTTTGTGCATGCTTTTGTATGTGCCTTTGTGTGTGCCATGCAATATTTTTGTGTTTCCAGCATTATTCCATTTCCTCATTACTGCTGGTAACATCACTGCAGGTTTCTAAGTTAGCAAAGTGTAAAAGGAATTTATCAGAGGGAAACTAAAACTGAAAGGGAAGTTAACTAAAAGCTGTTCAAAAGCAAGTCTATCCCAACTTCTGATTTTTTAGTGTGAAACTTGAAGGAGAGTGGTTGACCTATATACTCCATGAATTTTAGGACCACTTACTATGTACTGGGGGCGACTGTCTGTGGTCTCCTCAGAGGGTCACTGAGATTCCACTGGGATGATCCAGCCACAAGGCAAAGTGCCTTAACTTGAGAAAATTCCTCCTGTATTTACAGATGATTTAATCTCTGTATTAACAGTGGAGTTAACAGTTTGGAGACAAACCTCATTCTGAATACCAGCTTCCTGCTTATAAATTGGGCACAGAATGAAATTTGATGTGCTTCTGCTAAATTTCTGTTACATTATGTGACTTAAAGTATATAAATGCTGTTTGTGACTGAGGAAAGGCACCACCAGAAGCCTCTGCCCCACTTTCTTGTCGCTCCTCATGCCTCCAGGTGCTGGCTTCCTGATTCCTTGACAGGGCTGAATGAATTGAGTAGCCATGGTATTCGTTTATCTGCATTTCTCACAGGCCGTGTGTTCTAAAGACTGGAGTGTTACACTTTTAGAGCCTGTAACACATTGGGCATGATTGCTATTTATTTAAGAAAATGGAATTGAATGGTCCAATAGAGCTAGAACTGAATCCTTTTTCAGATAGGTAAAAGAATAGTAGAGTTATGCCGAGTATGACATTTACAAATATATATTAGGAAAACTTCCCAAGCCTAGATAATTTCTGAGAGTTTGATAAACCATAGAAACAGTTGGAGTGTTGATGAAATTTTTAAATGCTTTCTCACTCCTGACGTCATTAAATAAAGAGACTTGTGCATTGGCCTTTGGGATGGAATCAATTCACTCCTATGTCATCAATGTTCCTCTTTTAAATTTATACCAGCTTTCACTCAGCGTGAAGATAAATAGGATCAGGGAGCTCCTACTGCCTGGTTTTAGCTTTAGAGCTGAAACTGCCTTACAAATCTACTGTTGATACTGAAAATTATAGTACTCGTCTTTCAACACTGGAGTACTGCTGTTTAAAACTCCAATATTTCCATCACTATGATTACTAGCAATAAAAAGCAGAATTCTATGGGAAAAATCACTTTTGCATACTTTTATGACCTACATTTTGCAAGACTGCATGTAATTGGCAAAAGCCAAAACATATCTGAAGCTCAGGACTTGAGGAAATTTAATTATTAACTTTCCAGACACTTCAACTCAGAAAAGAGTGCTTCTGGCCTTTTCTGTTTATATTTGCCACACACAGTAATAAG